>NW_025309070.1:0-675 GCF_018294505.1 Triticum aestivum
CCAGGGTTCGTTAATCGTGGTAATCACTCTGGGACCGCAAAACAGTGAGTAATAGTCCATGAAACGGGCCAGAATCGGCCAAAACTGCGAGTGTTGATGACCGACATGTAAACGCATCCCAGGGTTTTATAATCGTGGTAATCACTCTGGGACCCCAAAACAGTGAGTAATACTCCATGAAACAGGCCAGAATCGGCCAAAACTGGCAGTGTTGATGACTGAAACGTAAACGCATCCCAAGATTTGTTAATCGTGGAAATCACTCTGGGACCCCAAAACAGTGAGTAATAGTCCATGAAACGGGCCAGAATCGGCCAAAACTGCCAGCGTTGATGACCGAAACGTAGACGCATCCCGGGGTTTGTTAATGGTGGTAATCACTCCGGGACCCCAAAACAGTGAGTAATAGTCCATGAAATGGGCCAGAATCGGCCAAAACTGCGAGTGTTGATGACCAACACGTAAACGCATCACAGGGTTTGTTAATCGTGGAAATCACTCTAGGACCCCAAAACATTGAGTAATATCAATGAAACAGGGCAGAATCGGCCAAAACTAGCAGTATTGATGACCGACACGTAAACACATCCAAGGGTTTGTTAATCGTGGAAATTACTTCGGGACCCAAAAACAATGAGTAATAGTCCATGAAACGGTCCAGAATAGGCCAAAACT
>NW_025309071.1:0-674 GCF_018294505.1 Triticum aestivum
GAGGGGGTATATCGACCCCCCCTCGTGTTGAAGTTATCGGGAGGGGTATATATCGACGACGACAGACCCGATAAAACATAAGAAAACGAAGAAGAAATAAAAAGAGGAGAGAATAAGAAAGGAATAGAGGAGAGGATTGAAGAAAAAAAAGAAGAAAAAAAAAGAAGAAAAAAAGGAGGAGAATAAGAAAGGAATAGAGGAGAAGAAGAAAAAATAGAATATTTTCTTCTATTTTTTCTTCTTCTCCGCTATTCCTTTCTTCTTCTCCTCTTCTTTTTCTTCTTTTTTCCTCTTCTTATTTATATCTCCTCTTCTTCTTTCTTTCCTCTTCTTATTTTCTTCTTTCCTATCCTTCTTTTTCTTCTTCTTCCCTTCCTAGCTAGATATATAAAACTTTTCTAAAATTGTAACTTTTGCATATATAAAACTTTTCCATGTGGATCATCATTTCTCATATATATCGAATATATATCCATTGTCATATATAAAAACTTTCTATATATGAACAAAAAACTTTCTATGAACAAAAAAACATTTTTGACATATATATTCATACATTTTGAACATCTACATACATACAAAAAAAAAATTGTTCACATATACATTATAGCCACATACACATATACATCACATATGAACAAAAAATTAAACTAATAAAAATAAAAAAACAGAGC
>NW_025309072.1:0-674 GCF_018294505.1 Triticum aestivum
GCTGCCACATCTTCATACACAGACGCCGCTAGGGAGAAGTCGCCTCGTGAAGTACATCGGGGCGAGGATGTGAAGGAAAACTGTTTGTATTCGAAGCCTTGAAGGCAAATTTTTTGGAGATATATTGATTCAGGGAAGATGAAGAGGAACCATCGGGCTAGGCTTCTGAATATGGGCGACGTCACTACTCCGGCAGGCCGCTCAAATACCTCCTCAATTAATCTTATGGAACGTGTGCGATAGTGGGAATTAACTGAAAGTACATAGTGGATGGTGGCTTGAGGTCGCGACGCGCTGGTAAAAAACCATCGGGGGGAAATATGCCAGCAAGGATGCTATGTGAGCCTGGAGATGAAACAAACAATGAAGAGATGAACTGACGTGGTTGACGCTGCCACATCTTCATACACAGACGCCGCTAGGGAGAAGTCGCCTCGTGAAGTACATCGGGGCGAGGATGTGAAGGAAAACTGTTTTTATTCGAAGCCTTGAAGGCAAATTTTGTGGAGATATATTGATTCAGGGAAGATGAAGAGGAACCATCGGGATAGGCTTCTGAATATGGGTGATGTCACTACTCCGGCAGGCCGCTCAAATGCCTCCTCAATTAATCTTATGGAACATGTGGGATAGTGGGAATTAACTGAAAGTACATAGTGGATGGTGGCTTGAGG
>NW_025309073.1:0-674 GCF_018294505.1 Triticum aestivum
TAGATTTAGTTTTAGGCTGCCTTGGGACGTCCTCCCACCTCCTTGGCCGCCACCCCTTGCTCCTATATAAGTAGATCCATCTAGTAGCTTTTCCTTGGGATTTGTTTAGTTAAAAGTTAGCCATTGCAACTTCGTGTACTTCGTTTGTGTCCAACGACCAGACCAAGACCGCTTACGGATCCCCACCATTATCAATACCTCATATATATTTGCAATATTCAGATTGCTTTATCATATTCTTGCTCGTTCTTCGATTGCTTGCAGGAATAGACCTTCGTGGTCAGGCTGACCGTGCTTCCGGCATCGTCAGTAACCTCAGGAGATTGGTTTAGCGATTGCTAAGGCGCAACGTCGTGCACGTTTGTAGTCGGATCGTCAAAGTCATCTCCACCAAATCGATAGTTATCATCTCATCGAAAGATCGGGACACCCCGCCTCTATCATCTGTTCACATTAGTCACGCCGCCACTGCATCATCATCCCTTCCGCCGTCCACCATGCCATCTATTAATTTCCACCATGTGCTACGCACTGTTCATTGTCATAATCATAGTTGAGGTCATTCACATCTTCGCCTGATCCAATCTGCATCTTATCTAGTTTGTCTTGGAAAGAGGGAGAAAAAAAAGAGAGAGAAAAAAAAAGAGAGAAAAAAGGAAAAAAAAAAGAAAAAG
>NW_025309074.1:0-674 GCF_018294505.1 Triticum aestivum
CGCGTTACGCTAAGACAGGGTGGTAGTGGTGTCACGTGCTCGTCTTGGCGTCCGTCGTCGCTACCGCGACGACGTCCGCCTCGACTCGTGTTACGCTAAGACAGGGAGGCAGTGGTGTCACGTGCTCGGCTCGGCGTCCGTCGTCGCTACCGCAACGACATCCGCCTTGACTCGCGTTATGCTAAGACAGGGAGGCCGTGGTGTCACGTGCTCCTCTCGGCGTCCGTCATCGCTACTGCGACGACGTCCGCCTCGACTCGCGTTACACTAAGACAGGGAGGCAGTGATGTCACGTGCTCATCTCGGCGTCCGTCGTCGCTACCGCGACGACGTCCGCCTCGACTCGCATTACACTAAGACAGGGTGGCAGTGCTGTCACGTGCTCGTCTCGGCGTCCGTCGTCGCTACCGTGACGACGTCCGCCTCGACTCGCGTTACGCTAAGACAGGGTGGCAGTGGTGTCACGTGCTTGTCTCGGCCTCCATCGTCGCTACCGCGACTACGTCTGCCTCGACTCGCGTTACGCTAAGATAGGGAGGCAGTGGTGTCATGTGCTCGTCTCGGCGTCCGTCGTCCGTACCGCGACGACGTCCGCCTCGACTCGCGATACGCTAAGAGAGGGTGGGAGTGGTGTCACGTGCTTGTCTCAGCGTCCGTCGTCGCTACCGCGACGA
>NW_025309075.1:0-674 GCF_018294505.1 Triticum aestivum
TGAAATCCCTTTGTAACAGACGAGTTTCCGGATGAAATCCTGATACTTTGAAAGAGATTGTCCGTTTTGTACACGAAGTGCATCCAGTTTTTGCCGTAACCCTCTCAACTTTCTTGCACATGCTATGTGGATGAAATGATGATATCATGCCAACTTTCAAGCTTTTCAGAGTTCATTTGAAATGCTTTTCACTTTTAGGGTCTTATAGCTCAAAATAATTAGTAAATGCATGAAAAATAACAAATGAAGTCAGAAAGGATTGAAAAATGATGATGTGGCTTTGAATGGTGCATTTTGAACACACAAAAAGTCAGGAGTTCAAATAAGTTTAAAAAAATGAAATCCCTTTGTAACAGACGAGTTTCCGGATGAAATCCTGATACTTTGAAAGAGATTGTCCGTTTTGTACACGAAGAGCATCCAGTTTTTGCCGTCACCCTCTCAACTTTCTTGCACATGCTATGTGGATGAAATGATGATATCATGCCAACTTTCAACCTTTTCAGTGTTCATTTGAAATGCTTTTCAATTTTAGGGTCTTATAGCTCAAAATAATTAGTAAATGCATGAAAAATAACAAATGAAGTCAGAAAGGATTGAAAAATGATGATGTGGATTTGAATGGTGCATTTTGAACACACAAAAAGTCAGGAGTTCAAATAAGTTTTGAAAAA
>NW_025309076.1:0-674 GCF_018294505.1 Triticum aestivum
CCGCCCTCAACGCCGCCGCCCGCCGTCGCCCGCCGCCCCCTCTCCCCCACGTACAGAGAGCTAGTGAGATCGTGGAGAGGGAGAGAGAAATTTGTTTTTGTTCTTTTTAATTTTAACTAGTTAATTAGTTTAACAAAAACGGTAAAATAACTAAACAAAAAACGTATAACCGTAAAATAACTTAATTAACAAAAAACGTATAACTTAACAAATAACTGTAAAATTTGATAATTAACAAAAAAAAACGTATATACGGAGAGGGGGCGGCGAGGGGGGCGGCGATGCGCGCGGTGTTTTTTTTAGGGATCGAGAGGGGGCGGCGAGGGTTATACATGTGTGTTGTCCTCGCCTCCCTCTCCGTGACGCCGTCGTCTGCCGCCCCGTCTCGCGCTCTACCGCGACACCCTCTCCCACCCCTTCCTCGCCCCCTCCTTTTGCCACCGCCCTTTCGCCACCGCCACCGCCACCGCCCCCCTTCTTCACTTAATTAATTTGTTTTTACTACATGTTTTCAGGACTGACATAATGGCGGACGATAGAGCTGACCCGATTATGGACAACTATGATCCGGACGGTGAAGCACATATGTTCGGCATCATAAACGGCGATATTCTATATGTGCCGACCGGACAAGAAGAAGATGATATCTCTTCTTATCTGAACCTTGACGGTGA
>NW_025309077.1:0-674 GCF_018294505.1 Triticum aestivum
CATCATCTCATCGAAAGACGGGACACCTTTGCCTCTATCAAGTGGTATCAGATTTCCAGGTTGCTCGGTGAGATTTTACAGTTTTTCGTAGTTTAGATCGAGTCTGTTCTTCATACCTACAGTCCACGAAAAAGCCACAAAAAAAATTAGGGTTAGTTCAGTATATCCGAACCAATCTGAGCCTTTGCATAATCTTTTTAGGGTTTTTGCTTTGTTGAATTTGCGGTTGCATCGTCGTGTCAAGTTGCTGGTCTTAGAGTCTAGTCTTTTAGAGTTTCGAGTTCTGGTCATAAGTTGTCACGCCGCCGCCGCACCATCATCATCGCCTTGCCATCTACCACTATTGCTTATCCGCCACCGCTCTGAATCCGTATCCATATACCACCACCAATCCGTATCCATATACCACCACCGATCCATATCCATATACCACCACCGCTACCATATACCACCACCGCTGCCATATCCTACCGCCATATATCCACCACCAATCCGAGTTCTTTTCATAGTCGGTTTGTTTTAGAGATCCATATATTTTCCGTTTCGTGTTTCCTTGCCTGAGTAGGTCTCGGAAAAAAAAAATAGTGATTTTTTGTCGCACTTTTTCGTCGTCGCTGCCCTGATTTCCGAAAAAAAAATAGTCAAAAAAATTTTGCGCCCATCCTGTCAGTTTG
>NW_025309078.1:0-674 GCF_018294505.1 Triticum aestivum
ACACGTAAGTGCACCTTGGAGTTCAACAAGCGTGGAAATCACTTTGTGACCCCAAAATGGTGAGTAATAGTCCATGAAACGGGTCAGAATCGACAAAGACTGCGAGTGTTGATGACCGGCATGTAAACGCACCCTAGGGTTCGTTAATCATTGAAATCACTCCGAGACACCAAAATAGTGAGTAATTGTCCTTAAAACGGGCCAGAATCGGCCAAAACTGCGAGTGTGGATGACCGACACGTAAACACACCCCAGGGTTCGTTAATCATGGAAGTCACTGCGAGACCCCAAAATAGTGAGTGATAGTCCACGAAACGGGCCAGAACCGGCCAAAACTGTCAATGTTGATGACCTACACATAAGCGCACCTTGTTGTTCAGCAAGCATGGAAATCACTTTGGGACCCCCAAACGATGAGTAATAGTCCACGAAACGGGTCAGAATCGACAAAAACCACGAGTGTCGATGACCGACACGTAAATGCACCCCGGGGTTCGTTAATCGTGGAAGTCACTCCGGGACCCCAAAACAGTTAGTAATAGTCCACAAAACGGGCAGAATCGGCCAAAACTGTCAGTGTCGATGACCAACACGTAAGCGCACCTTGTTTTTCAACAAGCATGGAAATCACTTCGGGACCCCAAAACGGTGAGTAATAGTCTACGAAACGGGTC
>NW_025309079.1:0-674 GCF_018294505.1 Triticum aestivum
CTTCATTTGTTATTTTTCATGCATTTACTAATTATTTTGAGCTATAAGACCATAAATTGAAAAGCAGTTCAAATGAACTCTGAAAAGGTTGAAAGTCGGCATGGTATCATCATTTCATCCACATAGCATGTGCAAGAAAGTTGAGAGGGTCCCGGCAAAAAATGGATGCACTTCGTGTACAAAACGGACAATCTCTTTCAAAGTATCAGGATTTCATACGGAAACTCGTCTGTTACAAAGGGATTTCATTTTTTAAACTTATTTGAACTCCTGACTTTTTGTGTGTTCAAAATGCACCATTCAAAGCCACATCATCATTTTTCAAGCCTTTCTGACTTCATTTGTTATTTTTCATGCATTTACTAATGATTTTGAGCTATAAGACCCTAAAGTTGAAAAGCATTTCAAATGAACTCTGAAAAGGTTGACAGTTGGCATGGTATCATCATTTCATCCACATAGCATGTGCAAGAAAGTTGAGAGGGTCCCGGCAAAAAATGGATGCACTTCGTGTACAAAACAGACAATCTCTTTCAAAGTATCAGGATTTCATACGGAAACTCGTCTGTTACAATGGGATTTCATTTTCTAATACTTATTTGAACTCCTGGCTTTTTGTGTGGTCAAAATGCACCATTCAAAGCCACATCATCATTTCTCAATCCTTTCTGACT
>NW_025309080.1:0-674 GCF_018294505.1 Triticum aestivum
CCTCCTCCGCCGAGTCGACGACGAGGATGCGGGATAGGCATCGTCGACGTCGATGCGGGAATAATTGCTTTAACTAAAAAAACAAACTAGTTCTATTAATTTCCTTGCTAAAAATAAACTACTTCTATAGTAAAATAAACTAGTTTTGTTAAATCAACTAGTTCAACTACTAATTAAGCACTTACTATAAATAAAATAAAGTAGTTTTATTAATTAATCAACTAGTTCAACTACTAAGCACTTACTATAAATAAATAAAATAAAGTAGTTCTTACTAAAAATAAACTACTTCTATATATAGTAAAATTTAATAAAATAGTTCTATTAATTAATCAACTAGTTCAACTACTAAGCACTTACTATAAATATATAAAATAAAGTAGTTATTACTAAAAATAAACTACTTCTATATATAGTAAAATTTAATAAAATAGTTTTATTAAATCAACTAGTTCAACTACTAAGTACTAACCTAAAATCGATATGTACTAATAATTAACCTCAATAAAAAATTAATACATATATGAAAAAAAGTATATAAACAAAAAAATTGTATGAACATTATATTCATACATACATAGCCACATCCATTCATCATATAGCTACCACATACATATATATATACATTATATATATATATGAAAAATGCAATGAACAAAAAAATAATACAAATT
>NW_025309081.1:0-674 GCF_018294505.1 Triticum aestivum
TGTATCACCAGAGGCTCAATGTATATATATACCTCGGCGCCGGAGGTGGTTGCTACTTCCATTTGAAGATCGTCGTTTATCGACGTTTGTTCGGCATCATCTTGCTGACGGCGCCCTTCATCTTCACCGTCAAGGTTCAGATAAGAAGAGATATCATCTTCTTCTTCTCCGGTCGGCACATATAGAATATCGCCGTTTATGATGCCGAACATATGTGCTTCACCGTCCGGATCATAGTTGTCCATAATCGGGTCAGCTCTATCGTCCGCCATTA
This sequence comes from Triticum aestivum, assembly GCF_018294505.1. Taxonomy (NCBI): domain Eukaryota; kingdom Viridiplantae; phylum Streptophyta; class Magnoliopsida; order Poales; family Poaceae; genus Triticum; species Triticum aestivum. The sequence continues at coordinate 275 of NW_025309081.1, forward strand.
TGTCAGTCCTGAAAACATGTAGTAAAAACAAATTAATTAAGTGAAGAAGGGGGGCGGTGGCGGTGGCGGTGGCGAAAGGGCGGTGGCGAAAGGAGGGGGCGAGGAAGGGGTGGGAGAGGGTGTCGCGGTAGAGCGCGAGACGGGGCGGCAGACGACGGCGTCACGGAGAGGGGAGGCGAGGACAACACATTTATAACTCACGGAGAGGGTGTGAATTCAAAAAAATGAATTCATAAAAATGTATTTCAAAAAATTGATTTTATTAGACACAAAAAATTCTTTCACGTATTTTCACGTATTTAATTTTAAAAATTCTTTCTTTTTTTCTTCTTCCTTTTTTTTCTTCTTTCTTTTTTTCTTCTGTTGTTTTCTTCCTTTTTCTTTTTTTCTTCCTTTTTCC
>NW_025309082.1:0-674 GCF_018294505.1 Triticum aestivum
TAGTATATATAGGGCATTATCCATTATTAGGCAACGGTTGTAATGGTAGTAAGAATGACAATCATCTTTGCAGTGGACCTGGGAGTGGCAAGCATAAGGGACGAAGGCGGGGGTAACATGTCGGATGCGATCATACCAGCACTAAAGCACCGGATCCCATCAGAACTCCGAAGTTAAGCGTGCTTGGGCGAGAGTAGTACTAGGATGGGTGACCTCCTGGAAAATCCTCGTGTTGCATTCCCTTTTTAATTATTTTTTGCGCCTCCTGACAAACATATCGCATGTGCGCGATATATATTAACCCCGTTATATTATTTTTGACATTTGCGATATGTTTTAGCTCGCTGCTCATTGGTCACGCGTCTAGAGGAGGCTTAGTGGCGCGAGGAGCGCGTTCTGAAAGGGGTAAAAAAATACGTGTTGCTGCGGTATAGAGGGAGGGGTGGAAACCGTGGTAAACTCGTCTCCGTGTTTGAGGGGGGGAGTAAGTAGTATATATAGGGCATTATCCTGTATTAGGCAACGGTTGTAATGGTAGTAAGAATGACAATCATCTTTGCAGTGGACCTGGGAGTGGCAAGCATAAGGGACGAAGGCGGGGGTAACATGTCGGATGCGATCATACCAGCACTAAAGCACCGGATCCCATAAGAACTCCGAGGGTGGGGTAGAAA
>NW_025309083.1:0-674 GCF_018294505.1 Triticum aestivum
TTTCCCATGCTATGCTCCGGATCCTACGCAAAATTTTGGCAGCACCTCCCCGCTGTTCTCCTGATACACGTCTCTGCAATAAACAGAGAGGATGTGTACCCGGAGAACAACAGGGGAGGCACTGACGAAATTTATGCGTCGGATCCGGAGCAAAGCATATGGGAAAACGAACCCAATCTAAACATACTCGGGCTGTCCATGGATAGCGTTGGACAATTCGAAAGAATCAAGGTTATAAATATGCAAATGCATGCATATTTATAACTCTGACGCTTTCGAACGGGAGACACATATTGGTTACGCATACTGATGATTCAAGACACATATATAGCTAGCTATCAAGTTTCATCGGAATAGATCAAATAATTAATGGGGGAGGAGGACATGTCATTTGTGCTCACCCACGAACGAAGGGGCAGAGCTCGTCAAACGCACGGCGAGGTCGTCGAACACCAAACCTCGCAGCGGTGAAACAACTGCACATTTAAAACTACCCGATCAACACAATTATATATGATGTTTTTCATAACAAAATCGAAAAATATATGACCTAACTAATAATTCACAAATATATGACCCCGTCGGCTTCTGGAAGGACAAAGAACACCTTTTCGGGAGGTGTCGGGGGTCGGGGTGTCGTGTCGGTGTCGGGGTGCCGTGTCGGGGTCGGGGTC
>NW_025309084.1:0-674 GCF_018294505.1 Triticum aestivum
CCAAAGTTCGTCGTGCCCAGACACCACGTGATGATCGGGTGTGATAAGCTCTACGTCCATCTACAACGGGTGCAAGCCAGTTTTTGCACACGCAGAATACTCAGGTTAAACTTGACGAGCCTAGCATATGCAGATATGGCCTCGGAACACGGAGACCGAAAGGTCGAGCGTGAATCATATAGTAGATATGATCAACATAACGATGTTCACCATTGAAAACTACTCCATCTCACGTGATGATCGGTTATGGTTTAGTTGATTTGGATCACGTAATCACTTAGAGGATTAGAGGGATGTCTATCTAAGTGGGAGTTCTTAAGTAATATGATTAATTGAACTTAAATTTATCATGAACTTAGTACCTGATAGTATCTTGCTTGTTTATGTTGATTGTAGATAGATGGCTCGTGCTGTTGTTCCGTTGAATTTTAATGCGTTCCTTGAGAAAGCAAAGTTGAAAGATGATGGAAGCAATTACACGGACTGGGTCCGTAACTTGAGGATTATCCTCATTGCTGCACAGAAGAATTACGTCCTGGAAGCACCGCTGGGTGCTAGGCCTGCTGCTGGAGCAACGCCAGATGTTATGAACGTCTGGCAGAGCAAAGCTGATGACTACTCGATAGTTCAGTGTGCCATGCTTTACGGCTTAGAATCGGGACTTCAACGACGTT
>NW_025309085.1:0-674 GCF_018294505.1 Triticum aestivum
GGCAGACGCCGGGTTGGTGAAGAAGCCGACCAATCGCGCCGCTGTTGGAGTAGAGGCGCACGGGGTCGACGGCGGTGGTGGGCGATGCAAACCGGATCACATAGACTGAAAAACAAAAAAGAAGATACTGATCAAAGCGACCGATGAGAGAGAGAAAACCCGTATCAAAGGATCGGGAAAAAAGACTCTCTAGGGCAGCCGGCCAACACGGCCGGTGGACGAACCCAAGATACGGGCGGCGCGGCCCCCGACGGCGGTCATGGAGGCCGACCACCCCGGGGGCGGCACGCGGGTGCGGATGCGGCGGCGGCTAGGGTTTAGGTCGACTTGCGATAGATACCATATTAGAAGGGAGAGAAAGGATTGGTGGAATAATTCGTTGTATTGCTTGAGCCTCGTGGGCATATATATATAGGAGTACAATCATCTACTTGAAGTACAAGACAAGCCAGAACAAATCCTAGTCTATCTCATCTTTCCTAATAAACATTATACTCAACAATATCTAGCCAGGGAAGGCTACTTAGAAGGCTGCTTAAACAAACTTCGTAAAACTTGGTTACGTGTTTCTCCGGTTTGTATTCGCATTATTGCGGCAAACTCACCGTGAATTAAGCAATGAATAGCAGCATTTTCCCTAAAATAAAGGCACCACAACAGCCAACAATACCACA
>NW_025309086.1:0-674 GCF_018294505.1 Triticum aestivum
CGACCACCTCCAAATCACTCCTATTTTGGCACACATGATTTCTTGCATAAACAAAGCTAGTTTTCCAAGGTTTTACAATTTTTTGAATTTTCTATTAATTTATAATGCCCTCTAGACTGACTGGTCAAACCATCGGTCTATACCTCAAGGGGGCATTGTAAAATATCAATTTTCCAAATTTTCTTTCATATCCATGTTTGGAACATGTGGGTCACCATGTACAACAAAATTTGGGTGATTTGGAGGTGGTGGAAAAAATCACGTATGTTCAAAAACTGGCTTAAGTTAAAAGACCAAATGGCCCCTCCGGAATGCGATGATTTTTTCGACCACCTCCAAATCACCCCTATTTAAGTACACATGATTTATTGCACAAACAAAGCTAGTTTTCCAAGGTTTTATAATTTTTTGAATTTTTTATCAATTTATAATGCCCTCTAGACTGACTGGTCAAACCATCGATCTATACCTCAAGGGGGCATTGTAAAGTATTAATTTTCCAAATTTTCTTTCATAGCCTTGTTTGGAACATGTGGGTCACCATGTACAAAAAAAATTTGGGTGATTTTGCGGTGGTGGAAAAAATCACGTATGTTCAAAAACTGGCTTAAGTTAGACCAAACGGCCCCTCCGGAATGCGATGATATTTTCGACCACCTCCAAGTCAACGCTAT
>NW_025309087.1:0-674 GCF_018294505.1 Triticum aestivum
CCCAGGGCCCCCGTCCCGCCTAACCCTGTAGCATTTGACCACGGGATCTAGCCCTTTGACTTTGCACGGACGGGATTTGACCAGTGGACCTCTCCACCCGGTTGTGTTAGGTCAGCCCATAGGAACACTTTGGAGCAACATCCGGGCCAGGCCCACAGCAAGATCCCCTCCGTGTAGACCCGACGCGTCCGTTTTCCCCCTCCAGGTGCCGGCGGCGGCGCCGTCCGTGAGAGGGGGGGGGGCACACCCCGGAGACGCGTGCTAGGCGTTTGCAACTGGCTCAACATTTCGAGACTTGTGAGAGGCCGCCTACGCAAGATTTGACGGTATACTAGCCCCTGGAGGCCGCCGGCCATAGTCGTAGACGTGCGAAGAGCAATCCGCGTAGAGGGAAGTGTTCAGATACTTCTCCATCACAAAAAATTATGAAAAATTACCATAAGTCCTATAGCACATGTGCCCACGTTGTGTAAAAAAACTCATGATTTTATCGCGCTCCAAGTATTTAATAATATTCACGCTGCATCGTTACCGCAGAACGTCTACTACCGTGTCATTGCCGTCCGTGAGGGGGGCCACACCCCGGAGACGCGTGCCGCCTCTTCGGACATGCCACCACACCACCCCGCATGTATGAGTGCCCGGTGCGACGCTCCGGTGGCATTGCTACCCCC
>NW_025309088.1:0-674 GCF_018294505.1 Triticum aestivum
TGCATTTTGAACATAGAAAAACTATGGAGTTCAAATAACTTCAAAAAATGAAATTCCTTTGTAATAGACGAGTTTCCGTATGAAACCCTGATTCTTCGAAGGAGATTGTTTGTTTTGTACACAAAGTGCATCTAGTTTTTGCTATAAGCCTCTGTACTTTATTGCACATGCTATGTGGGTGAAATGATGATACCATGCCAACTTGGAACCTTTTCAGAGTTCATTTCAAATGTTTTTCAATTTCATGGTCTTATAGCTCAACATAATCAGTAGATGCATGAAAAATAACAAATGAAGTCGGAAAGGGTTGTAAACTGATGAGGTGGCTTTTAATGGTGCATTTTCAACATAGAAAATCTATGGAGTTCGAATAAGTTCAAAAAAATGAAATCCCTTTGTAACAGACGAGTTTCCGTATGAAACCCTGATACTTCGAAAGAGATTGTCTGTTTTGTACACGAAGTGCATCCAGTTTTTGCCATAAGCCTTTGTACTTTTTGCACATGCTATGGGTGAAATGATGAAACCATGACAACTTGGAACCTTTTCAGAGTTCATTTCAAATGCTTTTCAATTTCATGGTCTTATAGCTCAAAATAATCAGTAGATGCATGAAAAATAACGAATGAAGGCAGATAGGGTTGTAAATTGATGATGTGGCTTTGAATGGTGTA
>NW_025309089.1:0-674 GCF_018294505.1 Triticum aestivum
GGCCCTCTTAATGGAGGTAATACCCTACTTCCTACTTGATTGACTTTGATGAGTATATGGGTTACAAGAGTTGAGCTACTCGAGATTGTAATAGCTAAACCCTAGACGTCTAGCTTGTATGATTTTTCTTCTACCTATCGACTAAGCCCTCCGGTTTATATAGACACCGGAGGGATCTAGGGTTGTACAAAGTCGGTTACAAAGAAAGGAAGGTACATGATCTGAATGCCATGCTTGCCATCCATGCAAAGGAGAGTCCCATCCGGACACGGGGGAGGTCCTTCTATCTCGTATCTTCTCGGCCCATCAGTCCGGCCCATATCACATAGCCCGGACGCCCGAGGACCCCTTAGTCCAGAACTTCCTCAGTAGCCCCCGAACCAGGCTTCAATGACGACTTATCCGCCATGCGGATTGTCTTCGGCATTGCAAGGCGGGTTCCCTTTCCGAATACTCCAAAGTATCTTTCCGCACACAAGAGCTGTATTCGGCCCTGCTTAACACGTACAACCCTAAGCTATAAAAAGCAACAATACTTAAAATAAGTCACGTCCACGGGCCACTTTTTCGGTCAGACAATACTTTCTGGCCTTATTATTATTCTGAACCGTTTTACGGCCTCGTTTTCTCATTTCGAGGTACGGCCAATGACACGTCTTATCAAAGCAAAGATC
>NW_025309090.1:0-674 GCF_018294505.1 Triticum aestivum
AGAATCCTTTGAAGCATCTGGTCGTCACAAATGTTTTGACTACATTGGAGCCAAAACGGACTCCGTATGTGTGAGATATCCATGTTTCAGTTATCACTGCGCAAAACTGATTCCGAACGACAGTTACAAACTGGTTCTTGTGTAGTTGCATTCGATTTTTTCCATTCTACTTCACTAAACATCTCCATATGAGATCCAATTACTTGTAGGGAAATGCAAGAGACCTCAGTTATGATGATGCACCTGGTCCATATCTCGGATTTTGTGTATGTTCTCGAAATGCGTTTGTCGAGTGCTCATTAAGAATGTTTCTATACAAGTTTCTGAACGAACTCCTTAAGAAAAGTTCTCCAAAAGATCACAATGAAAGAATCCTTTGAAGCATCTTGTTGTCACAAACGTTTTGACTACTTGTGGAGCCAAAACGGACTCCGTATGAGTCAGATATCCATGTTCCAGTTAACATTGCGCAAAACTGATTCTGAACGACAATTACACACTGGTTCTTGTGTAGTTGCATTCGATTTTTTCCATTCTTCTTCACTAAACATCTCCATATGAGATCCAATTACTTGTAAGGAAATGCAAGAGACCTCAGTTATGATGATGCACTAGGTCCATAGCTGAGACTTGGTGTATGTTCTCGAAATGCATTTGTCGATGCACATTAAGAA
>NW_025309091.1:0-674 GCF_018294505.1 Triticum aestivum
GGGTTCGTCAATCATGGAAATCACTTCAGGACCCCCAAAAAGTGTGCAATAGTCCACGAAATGGGCCAGAATCGGCCGGAACTGCGATTGTTGATGACCGACACGTAAGCGCACCTTGGGGTTCAACAACTATGGAAATCATTTCGGGGCCCCTAAACTTTGAGTAATAGTCCACGAAACGGGTCAGAATTGGCCAAAGCAGTGAGTGTTGACGACGGACACGTAAACGCACCCCAGGGATCGTCAATCGTGGAAACCCCTCTGGGACCCCAAAAAGGTAAGTAGTAGTGCACGAAACGGACCAGAATCGACAAAAACTTCGAGTGTTGATGACCGACACGTAAACGCACCCCGGGGTTCGTTAATCGTGGAAATCAATCCGGGACCCCAAAACAGTGAGTAATAGTCCACGAAACGGGCCAGAATCGGCCAAAACTGCGAGTGTTGATGACCGACACGTAAGCGCTCCTTGGGGTTCAACAACTATGGAAATTGTTTCGGGACCCCAAAACGGTGAGTAATAGTCCACGAAAGGGGTCAGAATTGGCCAAAACTGTGAGTGTTGACGACGGACATGTAAACGCACCCCGGGGTTCATCAATCATGGAAATCGCTCTTGGACCCCAAAATCGTAAGTAATAGTGCACGAAATAGACCAGAATCGACAAAAACTG
>NW_025309092.1:0-674 GCF_018294505.1 Triticum aestivum
ATGAACCCTGAAAAGGTTGAAAGTTGGCATGATATCATCATTTCATCCACATAGCATGTGCAAGAAAGTTGAGAGGGTTACGGCAAAAACTGGATGCACTTCGTGTACAAAACGGACAATCTCTTTCAAAGTATCATGATTTCATACGGAAACTCGTCTGTTACAAAGGATTTCATTTTTTAAACTTATTTGAACTCCTGACTTTTTGTGTGTTCAAAATGCACCATTCAAAGCCACATCATCATTTTTCAATCCTTTCTGACTTCATTTGTTATTTTTCATGCATTTACTAACTATTTTGAGCTATAAGACCCTAAAATTGAAAAGCATTTCAAATGAACCCTGAAAAGGTTGAAAGTTGGCATGATATCATCATTTCATCCACATAGCATGTGCAAGAAAGTTGAGAGGGTTACGGCAAAAACTGGATGCACTTCGTGTACAAAACGGACAATCTCTTTCAAAGTATCAGGATTTCATCCGGAAACTCGTCTGTTACAAAGGGATTTCATTTTTTAAAACTTATTTGAACTCCTGACTTTTTGTGTGTTCAAAATGCACCATTCAAAGCCACATCATCATTTTTCAATCCTTTCTGACTTCATTTGTTATTTTTCATGCATTTACTAATTATTTTGAGCTATAAGACCCTAAAATTGAAAAGCATTTCAAAT
>NW_025309093.1:0-674 GCF_018294505.1 Triticum aestivum
TGGATGAAATGATGATATCATGCCAACTTTCAACCTTTTCAGAGTTCATTTGAAATTCTTTTCAATTTTAGGGTCTTATAGCTCAAAATAATTAGTAAATGCATGAAAAATAGCAAATGAACTCAGAAAGGATTGAAAAATGATGATGTTGCTTTGAATGGTGCATTTTGAACACACAAAAAGTCAGGAGTTCAAATTAGGTTAAAAAAATGAAATCCCTTTGTAACACACGAGTTTCCGGATGAAATCCTGATACTTTGAAAGAGATTGTCCGTTTTGTACACGAAGTGCATCCAGTTTTTGCCGTAACCCTCTCAACTTTCTTGCACATGCTATGTGGATGAAATGATGATATCATACCAACTTTCAACCTTTTCAGAGTTCATTTGAAATGCTTTTCAATTTTAGGGTCTTATAGCTCAAAATAATTAGTAAATGCATGAAAAATAACAAATGAAGTCAGAAAGGATTGAAAATTGATGATGTGGCTTTCAATGGTGCATTTTGAACACACAAAAAGTCAGGAGTTCAAATAAGGTTTAAAAAAATGAAATCCCTTTGTAACACACGAGTTTCCGGATGAAATCCTGATACTTTGAAAGAGATTGTCCGTTTTGTACACGAAGTGCATCCAGTTTTTGCCGTAACCCTCTCAACTTTCTTGCACATGCTAT
>NW_025309094.1:0-674 GCF_018294505.1 Triticum aestivum
GACACGTAAGCGCACCTTGGGGTTCGACAACTATGGAAATCGTTCCTGGACCCCGAAACAGTGAGTAATATTCATGAAACGGGCCAGAATCGGCCAAAACAGCCAGTGTTGATGACCGACACGTAAGCGCACCCAGGTTTCTTTAATCGTGGAAATCACTCTAGAACCCCAGAATAGTGAGTAATAGTCCACGAAACGGGCCAGAATCGGCCAAAACTGCCAATGTGGATGACCGACACGTAAGCGCACCTTGGAGTTCAACAACTATGGAAATCGCCTCGGGACACCAAAACAGTGATTAATAATCCAAGAAATGGGTCTGAATCTGCCAAAACTGCCAGCGTTGATAACCGACACGTAAACGCACCACAGGGCTCGTTAATCGTGGAAATCACTCTAGGATCCCAAAATGGTGAGTAATAGTCCACGAAACGGGCCAGAATCGGCGAAATTGCCAGTGTTGATGACCAACACGTAAGCGCACCTTGGGGTTCAACAACTATGGAAATCGCTTCGGGACCCCAAAACAGTGAGTAGTAATCCAAGAAAAGGGTCAAAACCGGCCAAAAATGTGAGTGTTGATGACCGACACGTAAATGCATCACCGCGTTCGTTAACCATGGAAACCACTCCGGGACCCCAAAGCAGTGAGTAATAGTCCACGAGACGGGCCA
>NW_025309095.1:0-673 GCF_018294505.1 Triticum aestivum
TTACGGCAAAAACTGGATGCACTTCGTGTACAAAACGGACGATCTCTTTCAAAGTATCAGGATTTCATCCGGAAACTCGTCTGTTACAAAGGGATTTCATTTTTTAAACCTTATTTGAACTCCTGACTTTTTGTGTGTTCAAAATGCACCATTCAAAGCCACATCATCATTTTTCAATCCTTTCTGACTTCATTTGTTATTTTTCATGCATTTACTAATTATTTTGAGCTATAAGACCCTAAAATTGAAAAGCATTTCAAATGAACTCTGAAAAGGTTGAAAGTTGGCATGATATCATCATTTCATCCACATATCTTGTGCAACAAAGTTGAGAGGGTTACGGCAAAAACTGGATGCACTTCGTGTACAAAACGGACGATCTCTTTCAAAGTATCAGGATTTCATCCGGAAACTCGTCTGTTACAAAGGGATTTCATTTTTTAAACCTTATTTGAACTCCTGACTTTTTGTGTGTTCAAAATGCACCATTCAAAGCCACATCATCATTTTTCAATCCTTTCTGACTTCATTTGTTATTTTTCATGCATTTACTAATTATTTTGAGCTATAAGACCCTAAAATTGAAAAGCATTTCAAATGAACTCTGAAAAGGTTGAAAGTTGGCATGATATCATCATTTCATCCACATAGCATGTGAAAGAAAGTTGATAGG
>NW_025309096.1:0-673 GCF_018294505.1 Triticum aestivum
AGTTAATTCCCACTATCCCACACGTTCCATAAGATTAATTGAGGAGGCATTTGAGCGGCCTGCCGGAGTAGTGACGTCGCCCATATTCAGAAGCCTATCCCGATGGTTCCTCTTCATCTTCCCTGAATCAATATATCTTCACAAAATTTGCCTTCAAGGCTTCGAATAAAAACAGTTTTCCTTCACATCCTCGCCCCGATGTACTTCACGAGGCGACTTCTCCCTAGCGGCGTCTGTGTATGAAGATGTGGCAGCGTCAACCACATAATTTCATCTCTTCATTATTTGTTTCTTCTCCAGGCTCACATAGCATCCTTGCTGGCATATTTCCCCCCGATGGTTTTTTACCAGCGCGTCGCGACCTCAAGCCACCATCCACTATGTACTTTCAGTTAATTCCCACTATCCCACCGTTCCATAAGATTAATTGAGGAGGCATTTGAGCGGCCTGCCGGAGTAGTGACGTCGCCCATATTCAGAACCCTATCCCGATGGTTCCTCTTCATCTTCCCTGAATCAATATATCTTCACAAAATTTGCCTTCAAGGCTTCGAATAAAAACAGTTTTCCTTCACATCCTCGCCCCGATGTACTTCACGAGGCGACTTCTCCCTAGCGGTGTGCGTGTATGAAGATGTGGCAGCGTCAACCACGTCAGTTCATCTCTTCATTA
>NW_025309097.1:0-673 GCF_018294505.1 Triticum aestivum
CAAAACTACCAGGGTTGATGACCCACATGTAAGCACACCTTGGGGTTCAGTAACTGTGGAAATCGCTTGGGAACTCAAAACGATGAGTAATAATCCAAGAAACGGGCCAGAATCGGCCAAAACTGTGAGTGTTGATGACCAACACATAAATGCACCCCAGGGTTCATTAATCATGGAAATCACTCCATGACCCAAAACAGTGAGTAATAGTCCATGAAATGGGCTAGAATCGTCCAAAACTGCCAGTGTTTATGACGGACATGTAAGCGCATCTTGGGGTTCAATGACTATGGAAATCGCTTCGGGACCTCAAAATAGTGAGTAATAATCCAATAAACGGGCCAGAATCGGCCAAAACTGTGAGTGTTGATGACCGACACGTAAACGCACCTAGGGTTCTTTCATCGTGGAAATCACTCTGGGACCGCAAAACAGTGAGTAATAGTCCATGAAACGGTCCAGAATCGACCAAAACTGCCAGTGTTGATGACTGACATGTAAGCGCACCTTGGGGTTCAAAACGATTTGGAAATTGCTTCGGGACCTCAAAACAGTGAGTAGTAATCCAAGAAACGGGCCAGAATCGGCAAAACTGCAAGTGTTGATGACTGACACGTAAATGCACCTAGGGTTCGTTAATCGTGGAAATCACACCGGGACCGCGAAACAGTGA
>NW_025309098.1:0-673 GCF_018294505.1 Triticum aestivum
AATCCCTTTGTAACAGACGAGTTTCCGTATGAAATCCTGATACTTTGAAAGAGATTGTCCGTTTTGTACACGAAGTGCATCCAGTTTTTGCCGTAACCCTCTAAACTTTCTTGCACATGCTATGTGGATGAAATGATGATACCATGCCAACTTTCAACCTTTTCAGAGTTCATTCGAAATGCTTTTCAATTTTAGGGTCTTATAGCTCAAAATAATAAGTAAATGCATGAAAAATAACAAATGAAGTGAGAAAGGATTGAAAAATGATGATGTGGATTTGAATGGTGCATTTTGAACACACAAAAAGTCAGGAGTTCAAATAAGTTTTAAAAAATGAAATTCCTTCGTAACAGACGAGTTTCCGTATGAAATCCTGATACTTTGAAAGAGATTGTCCGTTTTGTACACGAAGTGCATCTAGTTTTTGCCGTAACCCTCTCAACTTTCTTGCACATGCAATGTGGATGAAATGATGATACCATGCCAACTTTCAACCTTTTCAGAGTTCATTTGAAATGCTTTTCAATTTTAGGGTCTTATAGATCAAAATGATTAGTAAATGCATGAAAAATAACAAATGAAGTCAGAAAGGATTGAAAAATGATGATGTGGCTTTGAATGGTGCATTTTGAACACACAAAAAGTCAGGAGTTCAAATAAGTTTTAAAAAATG
>NW_025309099.1:0-673 GCF_018294505.1 Triticum aestivum
TGACCAACACCTATGGAAATCGCTTCGGGACCCCAAAACAGTGAGTAATATTCGAAGAAACAGGTCAGAATAAGCCAAAATTGCGAGCGTTGATGACCGACATGTAAACACACCGCATGGTTCGTTAACCATGGAAACCACTCCGGGACCCAAAAACAGTGAGTAATAGTCCATCAAACGGGCCAGAATCGGCCAAAACTGCCAGTGTTGATGATCGACACGTAAGCAGACCTTGGGTTTCAACAATTATGGAAATCGCTTCGCGACCCCAAAACGGTGAGTAATAATCCAAGAAACGGGCCAGAATCGGCCAAAACAGCGAGTGTTGATGACCGACACATAAACGCACCCCAGGGTTTGTTAATTGTGGAAGTCACTCTAGGACCCCAAAATAGTAAGTAATAGTCCATGAAACAGGCCAGAATTGGCCAAAAGAGCGAGTGTTTATGACCGACACGTAAACGCACTCGAGGGTTCGGTAACCATGGAAAAAACTCCTGGACCCCAAAGCATTGAGTAATAGTCCATGAAACGGGCCAGAATCGGCCAAAACAGCCAATGTTCATGACCGACATGTAAGCGCACCTTGGATTTATACTACTATGGAAATCGCTTTGGGACCCCAAAACAGTGAGTAATAATCCAAGAAACGGGTCAGAATCGGCCAAAATTG
>NW_025309100.1:0-673 GCF_018294505.1 Triticum aestivum
CCAGACTTTTTGCTGTAAGTATGCACCATCCAAAGCCACGTCATCAACTTTCAACCCTTTCTGACATCATTTGCTATTTTTCATGCATTTACTGATTTGTTTTGAGCTAAATGACCCTGAAATTGAAAAGCACCACAAATGAACTCTGAAAAGGTTGAAACTTGTCATGGCATCATCATTTCACCCACATAGCATATGCAAAAAAGTAGAGAGGGTTACGACAAAAACTGGATGCACTTCGTGTACAAACTGAACAATCTCTTTCGAAGTATCAGGGTTCGGACGAAAACTCATCTGTTACAAAGGCCGGCACTTCATTTTTTTAAATTTATTACAACTCCAGACTTTTTGCGTTCAGTATGCACCATTCAAAGCCACGTCATCAACTTTCAACCCTTTCTGACATCATTTGCTATTTTTCATGCATTTACTGATTTGTTTTGAGCTAAATGACCCTGAAATTGAAAAGCACTACAAATGAACTCTGAAAAGGTTGAAACATGTCATGGTATCATCATTTCACCCACATAGCATGCGCAAAAAAGTAGAGAGGTTTACGGCAAAAACTTGATGAACTTCGTGTACAAACTGCACAATCTCTTTCGAAGTATCAGGGTTTCGGACGAAAACTCATCTGTTACAAAGGCCGGCACTTCATTTTTTTAAACTTATT
>NW_025309101.1:0-673 GCF_018294505.1 Triticum aestivum
ATGAAATCCAGATAATTTGAAAGAGATTGTCCGTTTTGTACACGAAGTGCATCCAGTTTTTGCCGCAACCCTCTCAACTCTCTTGCACATGCTATGTGGATGGAATGATGATACCATGCCAACTTTCAACCTTTTCAGAGTTCATTTGAAATGCTTTTCAATTTTAGGGTCTTATAGCTCAAAACAATTAGTAAATGCATGAAAAATAACAAATGAAGTCAGAAAGGATTGAAAAATGATGATGTGGCTTTGAATGGTGCATTTTGAACACACAAAAAGTCAGGAGTTCAAATAAGTTTTAAAAAATGAAATCCCTTTGTAAGAGACGAGTTTCCGTATGAAATCCTGATACTTTGAAAGAGAATGTCCGTTTTGTACACGAAGTGCATACAGTTTTTGCCGTAACCCTCTCAACTTTCTTGCACATGCTATGTGGATGAAATGATGATACAATGCCAACTTTCAACCTTTTCAGAGTTCATTTGAAATGGTTTTCAATTTTAGGGTCTTATAACTCAAAATAATTAGTAAATGCATGAAAAATAACAAATGAAGCCAGAAAGGATTGAAAAATGATGATGTGGCTTTGAATGGTGCATTTTGAACACAGAAAAACTCAGGAGTTCAACTAAGTTTTAAAAAATGAAATCCCTTTGTAACAGACGAGTTTCCG
>NW_025309102.1:0-673 GCF_018294505.1 Triticum aestivum
GAGTTCATTTCAAATGCTTTTCAATTTCATGGTCTTATAGCTCAAAATAATAAGTAAATGCATGAAAAATAACAAATGAAGTCAGAAAGGATAGTAAATTGATGATGTGGCTTTGAATGGTGCATTTTGAACACAGAAAAACAAGGGGGTTCAAATAATTTCAAAAGAAATGCAATCCCATTGTAACAGACGAGTTTCCGTATGAAACCCTCATACTTCGAAGGAGATTGTCTGTTTTGTACACGAAGTGCATCCAATTTTTGCCGTAAGCCTCTCTACTTTCTTGCACATGCTATGTGGGTGAAATGATGATACCATGCCAACTTGGAACCTTATCAGAGTTCATTTCAACTGCTTTTCAATTTCATGGTCTTATAGCTCAAAATAATCAGTAAATGCAAGAAAACTAACAAATGAAGTCAGAAAGGGTTGTAAATTGATGATGTGGGTTTGAATGGTGCATTTTGAACATAGAAAAACAAGGCAGTTCAAATAAGTTCAAAAGAAATGAAATCCCTTTGTCACAGACGAGTTTCCGTATGAAACCGTGATACTTCAAAGGAGATTGTCTTTTTTCTACACGAAGTGCATCCAGTTTTGCCGTAAGCCTCTCTACTTTCTTGCTCATGCTATGTGGGTGAAATGATGATACCATGCCAACTTGGAACCTTAT
>NW_025309103.1:0-673 GCF_018294505.1 Triticum aestivum
AAGCATATTATATCATTTTAGAGCTAGCTAAGCATATTAAGTCATTTTGGAGGAAAGGATGCTAAGTATAGGTCATTTTAGAGCTATCCTAGGTTAAATATGTCATTTTAAGCTAGCTAAGCATATTAAGTCATTTTGGAGGAAAAATGCTAAGTATAGGTCATTTTAGAGCTATCCTAGGTTAAATATATCATTTTGGAGCTAATTAAGCTTATTATGTCATTTTTGAGCTAGCTAAGCATATTGAGTCATTTTGGAGGAAAAAATGCTAACTATGGGTCATTTTAGAGCTAGCCTAGGTTAAATAGGTCATTTTGGAGCTATGTATGGTTATTATGTCATTTTGGAGCTAGCTAAGCATATGAAGTCATTTAGGACCTAAAATATGTTATTTCTTAAGCATATTATATCATTTTAGAGCTATCTAAGCATATTAAGTCATTTTGGAGGAACAAATGCTAAGTGTAGGTCATTTTAGAGCTATGCTAGGTTAAATATGTCATTTTTAAGCTAGCTAAGCATATTAAGTCATTTTGGAGGAAAAATGCTAAGTATAGGTCATTTTAGAGCTATCCTAGGTTAAATATGTCATTTTGGAGCTAAGTAAGGTTATTATGTCATTTTGGAGCTAGCTAAGCATATGAAGTCATTTAGGACCTAAAATGTGTCATTT
>NW_025309104.1:0-673 GCF_018294505.1 Triticum aestivum
AACTTGTTTAAATAATAACAGTAATATTTTTTTATAAGACAGTAGCATTTAAAAAGCTGTTTGATACTAATTTTTTTTATAAGACGGTGCGCGGGGTGTGGGGGGTCGGTGGCGGCGGTTGGGTAGGGGAATCGAGGGTGCGGGGGGTCGGCGGCGGCGGCCGGTGGACTGGGGGGTGCTCGGCGGCGAGGGGGGCCGGATCTGGCAAGTTGGGATAGCGATCGAGATGGAGGGGGATCGAGATCAAGTGTCCATGAAATTTAAAAATATTCATGATAGTTCAAAAAGTACCCATGAAATACAATCGAGAAATGAAGGCTACGATTTAAATACAATCGATCTTAGCTAGCTATCTGTTCACAATCTTCTTGCCCTTCTTTTTCGCAAATGGAGTTCTTCTGTGGAACGGACGTCCTTTAGGTAGGGTGGTCCTGCTTCTTCTTGTGGTGTATGCTGCTACTTCATCATCGTCGTCATGTTCGATCCTCGGGTCGCCGTACTTGTCGAAGTCTTGCTCATTGGCTACTCCATCCATTCCGATGATCTTCCTTTTGCCTCTCCTCACGACAACACGACTGGGCTTTGGCGGGTCGGTAATGAAGAAGCATTGGTCCACTTGGGAAGCCAGTACCCATGGCTCATTTTTCGCGGTGACGTTTGCGCCCGCGGTCTT
>NW_025309105.1:0-673 GCF_018294505.1 Triticum aestivum
TATTATCTGGTTGCTATCTCTTCACTTAAATGATAAATCAATTAAATCGGCACTGAAGCAACGAGCGACAGCTGGCACGGGAGTACATACTCCTGAGAGTACTAACCCATTTTTCTATATATATCCAGTAATTCATAAAAAACAACAAAAGATACCCAAAAAAATGCCATGACCTAGGTAATAAAACTACCACATAAACATATTGCACACAAACACATAAATTGCCCTGAACATCAAACACGAACTATTGAATCATTTCAATTGTTGAAAAAAATCTCATGTAATGAAATGTGAAGTTTAAAAACTTGCAATGCCAGTTTCTATGTGACAAACATGTTTGTGTATGAATGTTTCGGATTGAACAAAAACTGATCAATGGCAGTCATTTTTTCCGCATCAACTCCAATGAAAATGAGAGATACAAAACTTGGTAATCGCCACCCAGGAATACTATACGCTTGAATTTCTCCCTTCTACCACAACCCCATGCTAAGGTGTGCCATTGGAAGCATGCTAACAGAGGACCAGCACGTCAGCGATGCATGGAATGTCACGCAGGATCATGGCTCCGCGATCCATCGTAATAAGGCGATTATCCAGAATTCACCTGCTACCCTATGTCCTAATATGTATAAAATCAACAAGAAATGACAGGGACAAAAAAAAAGAACCA
>NW_025309106.1:0-673 GCF_018294505.1 Triticum aestivum
ATTGATGACCTTGCTTTGAATGATGCATACTGAACGCAAAAATAGGCTGGAGTTCAAATAAGTTTTAAAAACACTGAAGTGCCTGTGTAACAGATGAGTTCTTGTCCGAAACCCTGATACTCCGAAAGAGATTGTCCAGTTTGTACACGAGGTGCGTCCAGTTTTCGCCATGACCCTCTCTACTCTTTTGCACATGCTATGCGGGCGAAATGATGATACAATGCCAAGTTCCAACATTTTCAGAGTTCATTTTGTAGTGATTTTCAATTTCACCGTCATTTAGCTTCCTATACAAATCGGTAAATGACTGAAAAACAGCAAATGATGTCAGAACGTGTTGGAAATTGATGACGTCGCTTTAAATGATGCATACTGAATGCAAAAATAGGCTGGAGTTCAAATAAGTTTAAAAAACATTGAAGTGCCCGTGTAACAGATTAGTTCTCGTCCGAAACCCTGATACTCCGAAAGAGATTGTACAGTTTGTACACGAGGTGCGTCCAGTTTTCGCCGTGACCGTCACTACTCTTTTGCACATGCTATGCGGTCGAAATGATGATACCATGCCAAGTTCCAACATTTTCAGAGTTCATTTTGTAGTGATTTTCAATTTCACCGTCATTTAGCTCCCTAAACAAATCGGTAAATGACAGAAAACAGCAAATGATGTCAG
>NW_025309107.1:0-673 GCF_018294505.1 Triticum aestivum
TCGGATGTAGAAAATAATATAGGTAAAAAAAAACTGAAAGCGTAAATTCATGGGAAGAAGCGTATTGTGACGGTGAACCCACGGAGTCAATCCGTGCTTTATTATTACTAGCAAAAAGACCCGTGCGTTGCAACGGGAGAAAAATGTTCAATTTGTATGTAAAATTGTAAAATTTATGTAAAAATGTTCAATGTATATTCTTCTAAAAATACAACGTATATCAAAAATAAATAAACATTTGGAATTGCAAAATTTGTTCAAGTTTCAAAATTTTGTTTGAATTTTCGATATTTATCCACGATTTTAAAAATCTATTCATATTCAAATATTTTAAGGAAAATCGTCCACACTTATTTCCAAGAATTGTTGAAAGTATTTAAGAAAAATAAATAGACCTGTCGCTAAACTACTTTAACTAGGGCGCTGCAATTTGAGCAATATCAACAACTAGCTCATGTGGTTGGCGTCCCTGCTACCTAGCGTGAGGTCGCGAGCTCGAACCCATCAAGTGTGGTTTTGTTTTTCGTGCTATTTTCATCTTCTCGTTTCCTGGTTATGGGCCGGCCCGATTACGTACGCGAGGTTTCAGCCAAAGCTCGACTGTTAGACCTCTCGGAATAGTACCACCTGGGATTTTGATTTTGTCTACACGAATTGTAAAAGCGTATTACGA
>NW_025309108.1:0-673 GCF_018294505.1 Triticum aestivum
GAAAAAAGCCCTGAAATTCGTACCGAGAATACCCTCGAAATATTTGGGAGGAAAAATCAGATCAGTTCGAAATATTTTTTTCTCCCGAAAATGCCCCTCGGGGTCTGATATAATACACGTGACATCAGCGTATTGCATCGAATCTGGACCGTCGAATTCGCTCTGACGGACGGTCCATATCGTCCGGATGCACCGTAAAATGACTCTTAAACTAATACAATTATACAAAACCATATATGTATTAGAGGCGAGATTATGCTAACAAACCCTCCCGCCAGGAGGTTACACGGGACTTGTTAAGTCTCTCCGTGCTCGGCAGGAAAGTGGGGGTGTCGAAAGAAAGATTGAACTGAAGGAGCCATTGATGTGGCATCCTTCGACGTTGACTGAGCACAAGATAGTAATAGTCTTATAGTCAAAAAGGTGAGAGTTCAGTTGAAACTTTGGAAGTTGGATTCTGAACAGTTTCATTAGTCATCATCACCATATGAGATTTTAGGGATCAAGATGAATCGTGTTTCCTGGTTTGATTACAAAATCAATTTTGCTAAGTCTCAGTCGACTGAGACTTTGTTATATCTCAGTCGATGCTATCTTCCTTTCATTTACATGGAGATTCATACAAAATAATTATCATTAGTTTTTCTTTTTTTTCTTACATACTATATCACGT
>NW_025309109.1:0-673 GCF_018294505.1 Triticum aestivum
TGGGTGGCAGGGCAGTGTTAGGCACCCACACGCGGCACTTCTGAGGACCAGCACCGGATGAGGAACCCAAGTCACGGCCATGCTTGCGGGTTGCTTCATAATCAGTCTGACCAGTCTCAGCACTGATGGCTTTGTTAACAAGCTTCTGAAAAGATGTGCACTCATGCAGACGGAGGTCGCGGCGAAGCTCAGGACCAAGCCCCTTACGGAACCTTGCCTGCTTCTTGGCATCAGAAGAAACTTCCTCCGTTGCATAACGGGCAAGGTTACCAAACTCCCTGCTGTAAGCGTTAACAGAGAGTCGACCTTGAGTGAAACTACAGAACTCCTCACGTTTACGGTCCATGAGACCCTCCGGAATTACTACGCGCTAAGTCATATTCCACAAGTCACGTAGGACGGTGGAAATACAACTATTACAATACCTAGTGGATCTACTACTACCTCAGTCATCTCCGTAGTAGTTCTCATAGAAGTCTCCTCCATAGCCTGGAAGTTCAACGTGAGCATCCGGAAACAAACGGTCCTGAGGAGCCTGTGGACCAAAAGGGCTAGGGTGAGGTCTTGGACCAACAAACGGTGGCCTGCGAGGACCACGAGGTGGGGTGATGCCTCCCACATCACGCCAATCCATCATGTCCGGCAGAGCAGACCTAACAGGATACAGATCTCT
>NW_025309110.1:0-673 GCF_018294505.1 Triticum aestivum
AGCATTGAGCCAAAAGAACAAGATCATAGTAAGTCACATACGGCAATGGTCCATTGAGCCAAGAGACATTCCTCCACTACGGCCGCCGCCAAGGCCAAGATCACCACCACGGCCTCCACCAGCACCACGGCCTACACCACCACCGCGGCCTCTACCACCACCACCACGGCCTCTACCACCACCACCACCACAGCCTCTACCAGCACCACGGCCAAGACCATCACCACGACCTCTACCACCACCACGGCCAAGACCATCACCACGACCAAGACCTTCACCATGACCAACACCATCACCACGACCTCTACCACCACCACGGCCAAGACCATCACTGAAAGGATCGATATGGTTGACTAGAGGGGGGTGAATAGGCAACTAACAATTTTTAAGCTTTTCTTTACCAATTTAAACTTTGCAACAAAATAGGTTGTCTAGATATGCAACTATGTGAGTAACCTATATGATGCAAAAACAACTAGCACATAAGCAAGCAAGGGATACAACATAAGTAGGCTTGCAAAAGTAAAGGCACGAAATAACCAAGAGTGGAGCCGGTGGAGACGAGGATGTGTTACCGAAGTTCCTTCCTTTTAAGGGGAAGTACGTCTCCGTTAGAGCGGTGTGGAGGCACAATGCTCCCCAAGAAGCCACTAGGGCCACCGTATTCTCCTCA
>NW_025309111.1:0-673 GCF_018294505.1 Triticum aestivum
AGTGAGCAGCACATCAGGAAGGGTTAGTCGCTTTGCCGCAGCTCCGGGGCAGCAGCCATGGCCGATTGTTCCCTTTGAGAACAAAAATGAGACGAGGGAGAATGGTCAGGGAGGAGCACTGTGAGGAGCGAAGGAAAGCGAAGGCGGAGAGGGACGGCGTTCGGCGGTATGAGGGCGCTTTTTTCCTACAGCACGCAAAACAATTTCCCCAAAAAACACACACAAAAATGTACCGCACCCAGCCGCCACGAGAGCACACAAGCGTACTGGGCGGCGGAGTGCAAACGCCAGATTGCTGCTATGGAGGCTGCAGGCTGCGTGTCCAGCATGAAGGGAAGGTGTTGTGCAGGAGGTAGGTGGTTGAAGTCGCCGACAAAGGGCCAAAAATTCAAAGGTGTTGTGTGAACTCATATCGGCAAGATTCAACCCGAGTCATCTCGGATTGAGAAAATATCTATCTACCTTGTTGTCACCGATTCTAACCAGCCTTCCCTGGAATTTGATCATGTCAAAAGACGGCCGTGAATTTGTGATGAGGCCAGTAATTTTCTTCTACATGCATTTAGTTTGTGAACCATGTGTTTTTGACTTTTGTGAACATAAGCACATTATTTTGCTGACTTAATGATTTATTTTCATACACCTAAATAATTAGTAGTTAGTTATTGTTGCG
>NW_025309112.1:0-673 GCF_018294505.1 Triticum aestivum
ATCACCAACATCTTTCTGTTTATCAATGTTGCAGGTGTAAAATAGCTCATAGGCAAAGACAAGTGCATGGAAAAGACTTTGCTCGTTTGACATGTGAGGGAAACCAATCATCAACGTCCAACAAGTAGTATCTCATCTTCCTTTAAACTATATTTCATGCACTATGCAAACCTAAAGTGATGATGACTTTAATAAACTAAATTAAGTGAACTATGGAACCAGTATCTCATCTTCCTTTAGTATATCTCATCTCAGACATCAAGTAAGTCACTTTTTTTTTCTGCGGTACCAAAGGAAGTAAGCAATGCCCTCAACATCGTACTTAAACAAACATGATGCGATTAGCTCAAGAGAAACTATGCCACGATAAAGCTTTCCATTCGTTGTTCTAGTCCGTACCCGGATCTTGTGGGGTTGAGGTTGTACTGCATGCACGGTGGAGGGGCGCAACGGCCAAGAGAACGAGCAGAACGCCAAGCCGAATTCATACCTTAAGGATGGTACGCGCGAAGAGATGGGATCGCCCGCCGCGGTCGCCGCCGATTCAGCCAGCGGCCTTCTTCTTCTTCGGTGACGGCGTGGGGGCTGGGGTTGGTTGGGTGGAGGACGAGGACGATGAATTTATTCCTCTCGCCGGGTAGGTTGAGGAGGGAGAAGGTCAGGAGCGGCGAGC
>NW_025309113.1:0-673 GCF_018294505.1 Triticum aestivum
ACGAAGTTGCGTTGGCTAACTTTTAACTAAACAAATCCCAAGGAAAAGCTACTAGATGGATCTACTTATATAGGAGCAAGGGGTGGCGGCCAAGGAGGTGGGAGGACGTCCCAAGGCAGCCTAAAACTAAATCTAGCTCGTACAAGGCCAATGGGCCCAAGTGGAGGTGATGTAACACCTTTGGACTTGTAGTTTGACTCGGATTCTGCTGCAGCATCAGATTGTTTCGTCGACAACTCAACGCTCCGGACGAATTTGAAGGTGATTCCAATTGGGTTGGAAAGTGCACGAAATCTAGTTTCCAACAAAAAAAGAATCACCCAATTCGGAGTCCGTATGAAAAACTTGTGTGCGATTTGAGTCAGGTGTGTCTGGGCAGTCCGAATCTGAATCCAGAACGTGAGAGACTTGGACTCTATCTTCTCTTGGGCCAAAAGTGACGTGAGAGAACTTTTTGGACAGCAAATAAACATCTCTTGCTTCCTTATCTTCATATGTGGATTGTACAAATGTCCCATACACCTGCAATTAGACAAAACACAAAAGTGTGTGAAGTATTTTTTGTTCTGGATAACATAAATAGATTATTGAATAGTTTGCACTAGAAATCACCTGACAAATATGCATATATGCAATATTTTTGGTCATATCCAAGGTAGTCATGTCCTCATCA
>NW_025309114.1:0-673 GCF_018294505.1 Triticum aestivum
CCATTGTTTGCTCATCATCTTCCGTGACATTGGCTCGAATCATGGCAATCTCCATTTCCTTGTAGTATTCTTCAACACTCTTTGTTCCTTGCTTGAGGAGTTGTAGCTTCTTGAAGAGATCGCGGTTGTAGTAGGTTGGCACAAAACATGCTCGCATGACATCCTTCGTTTGAGCCCAAGTGGTGATTGGAGGTTCACCTCTTGCTTGACGGCGCTCAAGGACTTGTTCCCACCATATGAGCACATAGTCTTGGAACTCTAGTGATGCCATTGCGATCTTCTTCTCTTCATCATAATTGTGCAAGCGAAAGATTTTGTCGACCTTCAATGCCCATGAGAGGTACTCTTCGGGATCGTTGCTTCCGTTGAACTTGGGCATTGTGAATTTGAGCTTGCCATAGCGTTGCTCTTCATTGTGTTGTTGGCGATGGTGATGATGACGCCCTTGACGTGGAGGGTAATCATCCTCATGTTGCTCTTGGCGTGGAGGAAGTCCATGGTCAACTTGTTCTTGTTGAGGTTGAAGTTGAGGTAGAGCTTGACGAGCTTGTGGAGGAGCTTGTGGAGCTTGACGTTCTTGTGGAGGAGCTTGTGGAGCTTGTCGTTGCACACGCGGATGGTAGTTCCTCTCTTGGATTTCGTCTCGAAGAGCTTCCTCTTGATTGCGCCATTC
>NW_025309115.1:0-673 GCF_018294505.1 Triticum aestivum
TTGCTACCCCCCAAGTGCCCCCGTCCCGCCTAACCATGTAGCGTTTGACCACGGGATCTAGCCCTTTGACTTTGCA
Source organism: Triticum aestivum (assembly GCF_018294505.1). Lineage (NCBI taxonomy): Eukaryota > Viridiplantae > Streptophyta > Magnoliopsida > Poales > Poaceae > Triticum > Triticum aestivum. The sequence goes on from NW_025309115.1 coordinate 77, forward strand.
CGGACGGGCTTTGACCAGTGGACCTCCCCACCCGGTTGTGTTAGGTCAGCCCATAGGAACACTTTGGAGCAACATCCGGGCCAGACCCACAGCAAGATCCCCTCCGTGTAGACCCGACGCGTCCGTTTCCCCCCTCCAGGTGCCGACAACGGCGCCGTCCGTGAGGGGGGCACACCCTGGACACGCGTGCCGGGCGTTTGCAACCGCCACAACACATACAGACTTGTGAGAGGCCGCCTACGCAAGATTTGGCGGCATGCTAGCCCCCGGAGGCCGCCGGCCACAGCCGTAGACGCGCGAAGGGCAATCCGCGTAGAGGGAATTTTTCGGATACTTCTCCATCACCAAAAATTATAAAAAAATACCATCGTTCCTATAGCACATGTGCCCACATCATGCAAAAAAACTCATGATTTTATCGCGCTCCGAGTATTTAGTAATATTGAAGCCGCATCCTTACCGCAGAACGTCTATTACCGTGTCATCGCCGTCCGTGAGGGGGGCCACGCCCCGGAGACGCGTCCCGCCTCTTCGGACATGCCACCACACAACCCAGCATGTATGAGGGCCCGGTGCGATGCTCCGGTGGCATTGCTA
>NW_025309116.1:0-673 GCF_018294505.1 Triticum aestivum
CTGACTTTTTGTGTGTTCAAAATGCACCATTCAAAGCCACATCATCATTTTTCAATCCTTTCTGACTTCATTTGTTATTTTTCATGCATTTACTAATTATTTTGAGCTATAAGACCCTAAAATTGAAAAGCATTTCAAATGAACTCTGAAAAGGTTGAAAGTTGGCATGATATCATGATTTCATCCACATAGCATGTGCAAGAAAGTTGAGAGGGTTACGGCAAAAACTGGATGCACTTCGTGTACAAAACGGACAATCTCTTTCAAAGTTTCAGGATTTCATCCGGAAACACGTCTCTTACAAAGGGATTTCATTTTTTAAAACTTATTTGAACTCCTGACTTTTTGTGTGTTCAAAATGCACAATTCAAAGCCACATCATCATTTGTCAATCCTTTCTGACTTCATTTGTTATTTTCCATGCATTTACTAATTATTTTGAACTATAAGACCCTAAAATTGAAAAGCATTTCAAATGAACTCTGAAAAGGTTGAAAGTTGGCATGATATCATGATTTCATCCACATAGCATGTGCAAGAAAGTTGAGAGGGTTACGACAAAAACTGGATGCACTTCGTGTACTAAACGGACAAGCTCTTTCAAAGTATCAGGATTTCATCCGGAAACTCGTCTCTTACAAAGGGATTTCATTTTTTAAACTTTATTTGATCT
>NW_025309117.1:0-673 GCF_018294505.1 Triticum aestivum
AAAAGTCAGGAGTTCAAATAAGGTTTAGAAAATGAAATCCCTTTGTAACAGACGAGTTTCCGGATGAAATCCTGATACTTTGAAAGAGATTGTCCATTTTGTACACGAAGTGCATCCAGTTTTTGCCGTCACCCTCTCAACTTTCTTGCACATGCTATGTGGATGAAATGATGATATCATGCCCACTTTCAACCTTTTTAGAGTTCATTTGAAATGCTTTTCAATTTTAGCGTCTTATAGGTCAAAATAATTAGTAAATGCATGAAAAATAACAAATGAAGTCAGAAAGGATTGAAAAATGATGATGTGGCTTTGAATGGTGCATTTTGAACACACAAAAAGTCAGGAGTTCAAATAAGGTTTAGAAAATGAAATCCCTTTGTAACAGACGAGTTTCCGGATGAAATCCTGATACTTTGAAAGAGATTGTCCGTTTTGTACACGAAGTGCATCCAGTTTTTGCCGTCACCCTCTCAACTTTCTTGCACATGCTATGTGGATGAAATGATGATATCATGCCAACTTTCAACCTTTTCAGAGTTCATTTGAAATGCTTTTCAATTTTAGGGTCTTATAGCTCAAAATAATTAGTAAATGCATGAAAAAAAACAAATGAAGTCAGAAAGGATTGAAAAATGATGATGTGGCTTTGAATGGTGCATTTTGAACACAC
>NW_025309118.1:0-673 GCF_018294505.1 Triticum aestivum
AAGAAAATTTGGAAAAAGAATTATTTACAATGCCCCCCTGAGTTATAGACCGATGTTATGACCGGTCAGTCTAGAGGGCATTATAAATTAATAAAAAAAATTAGAAAAATATAAAACCTTTGGAACCCACCTTTGTTTGTGCAATAGATCATGTGTGCCAAAGTTCAGGTCATTTGGAGGTGGTCGAAAAAATGACCGCATTCCGGAGGGGCCATTTGGTCTAACTTAAGCCAGTTTTTGAAAAAATGTGATATTTCCCACCACCTCCAAATCAGTCAAACTTTCTTGAAAATGGTGACCACATGTGCCAATGATGGCTATGAAAGAAAATTTGGAAAAATAATTATTTACAATGCCCCCCTGAGGTATACACCGAAGTTTTGACCGGTCAGTCTAGAGGGCACTATAAATTAATAAAAAATTCAAAAAATATAAAACCTTTGGAACCCACCTATGTTTTTGCAACAGATCATGTGTGCCAAAGTTGAGGTCATTTGGAGGTGGTCGAAAAGAGGACCGCATTCCGGAGGGACCATTTGGTCTTAACTTAAGCCAGTTTTTGAAAAAATGTGATTTTTCAACCACCTCCAAATCACACAAACTTTCTTGAACGTGGTGACCCACATGTGCCAATCTTGGCTATGAAAGAAAATTTGGAAAAAGAATTATTTAC
>NW_025309119.1:0-673 GCF_018294505.1 Triticum aestivum
CGTCAGGAAAATTGCCCCCGAAGTTCGCACTAATTACCCGCTATGCCACCGCTAAGTGAGAAAAAACGTTTCGCGGCTGCATCCACCTTGTGTTTGGTTCATATTGAACAATCCTCTCACATATCGCATGCATATGTATCTATCCCGCTGGTTGGAGCTTGTGTCTTGCGTCCTGTAGACCCGGGTTCGATGCCTGCTGGCCCTTATTTTTTTCTTTCTTTTCTTTTGGTTGCACCACGCAACCGCTGCTCGACCCGACCTATTTTTTTCTCTTTGTTTAATTTCTTTTATCAAATTCAAATCTTTTAAAAATACTGATATATGTCAAATTCTAACTTCAAATCTAACATGTTATATGTGAAAATATCTCAGAAAATATGTAGATTTTAAATATGCTATTATCTTGCATGTTAATCATTTTTGAAATTATGTTTAGGATGCATCATAGTTTGATGCTCTCACAAAAGCTATTACAAATGAAACATAATATTGCAAAAAATGTTAGTCACCACAAAAATGATTCCATTTTAAAAATATTCTCAAAAAATAGATAAAACACCTTCTCAAATTAAATATATATTCATGTTTTTCTAAAACAACAACAACAACAACAACAAAGCCTTTAGTCCCAAGCAAGTTGGGGTAGGCTAGAGGTGAAACCCATAAGATCTCG
>NW_025309120.1:0-673 GCF_018294505.1 Triticum aestivum
GCGTTAACTAAGATAGATAGGGTGGCAGTAGTGTCACGTGCTCGTCTTGGCGTCCGTCGTCGCTACAGTCACGACGTCCGCCTCGACTCGCGTAACCCTAAGATAGACATGGTGGCATTGGTGTCATGTGCTCGTCTCGGCGTCCGTCGTCGCTACCGCGACGACGTCCGCCTTGACTCGAGTTACCCTAAGATAGACAGGGTGGCATTCATGTCACATGCTCGTCTCGGCGTCCGTCGTCGCTACAGTCACGACGTCCGCCTCGACTCGCGTAACCCTAAGATAGACAGGGTGGCAGTGGTGTCACGTGCTCGTCTCGGCGTCCGTCGTCGCAACAGTCACGACGTCCGCCTCGACTTGCGTAACCCTAAGATAGACAGGGTGGCATTCATGTCACGTGCTCGTCTCGTCGTCCGTCGTCGCTACCACGACGACGTCCGCCTCGACTAGCGTTACCCTAAGATAGACAGGGTGGCATTCGTGTCATGTGCTCGTCTCGGCGTCCGTCGTTGTTACCGCGACGCTGTCCGCCTCGACTCGCGTTACCCTAAGATAGACAGGGTGGCATTGGTGTCACGTGCTCGTCTCGGCGTCCGTCGTCGCTACCGCGACGTGGTCCTCCTCGACTCACGCTACCCTAAGATAGACAGGGTGGCGGTGGTGCCACGTGCTC
>NW_025309121.1:0-673 GCF_018294505.1 Triticum aestivum
AATACGGAATGACAATGGTGGATTTCAACAATCTTGGTTACCTTGACGAACCATTCGTCCTTGCCAAAGATGTCGCTCAGGTTTTTTATTTGAAGGACATGAGTAGCAAACCGAGGAAACGGAAAGATAAGAAAACGATCAGTACATCATGCGATGATCCAAAGCGCCACATTGTTCTTTCAGGGAAAAGAAACATCGTGGGAGTGGAGGACAAGACAGACATGTCAGAAGATTATAATATGTTTGGTGAAATTCCGCCCTTTAAAGTGAACACTGACCCAAGCATTAAGTTAAATGATGAGGATGCTCCATGGATACGGCACAATCGTAAGCAAGCAGGGACACAAGGGAAGAATTGATGTGTAATAATTTATTGTACCAAACTTTGTATTTGGTCGATGAACTGAATGATGTATCAAACCTTTTGTCAAACCTTCAAGGGATTTTAAAATGAATTAGTTTTATTTTTTTGATTTTTTTGATATATAATTGTATTTTTAAGATTTTAAAATGAATTAGTTTTATTTTTCTGATTTTAAAAGGAAAAGGAAGAAAAAAACAGAAGAAAAAAACAAACAGAAGAAAAACATAAGAAAAAAACAGAAGAAAAAAACAAACAGAAGAAAAAAACAGAAGAAAAAAGGAAAAAGGAAAAAAGGAAGGAAAAAAGAAG
>NW_025309122.1:0-673 GCF_018294505.1 Triticum aestivum
CAAAAGAAGTCCAGAGTTCAAATAAGTTTAAAAAACATTGAAGTGCCCGTGTAACAGATGAGTTCTCGTCCGAAACCCTGATACTCCGAAAGACATTGTCCAGTTTGTACACGAAGTGTGTCCAGTTTTTGCCGTGACCCTCTCTACTCTTTCGCACATTCTATGCGGGTGAAATGATGATACCATGCCAAGTTTCAACATTTTCACAGTTCATTTTGTAGTGATTTTCTATTTCACGGTCATTAAGCTCTCCTAAACAATTAGGTAAATGACTGAAAAACAACAAATGATGTCAGAACATGTTGGAAATTGATGACGTCGCTTTGAATGCTGCATATTGAACACAAAAGAAGTCCGGAGTTCAAATAAGTTTAAAAAACATTGAAGTGCCCGTGTAACAGATGAGTTCTCATCCGAAACCCTGATACTCCGAAAGAGATTGTCCAGTTTGTACACGAAGTGCGTCCAGTTTTTGCCGTGACCCTCTCTACTCTTTCGCACATGCTATGTAGGTGAAATGATGATACCATGCCAAATTTCAACATTTTCACAATTCATTTTGTAGTGATTTTCAATTTCACGGTCATTTAGCTCTCTTAACAATTAGGTAAATGACTCAAAAACAGCAAATGATGTCAGAACATGTTGGAAATTGATGACGTCGCTTTGAATG
>NW_025309123.1:0-673 GCF_018294505.1 Triticum aestivum
CAACCGGGACTAAAGGGGGGCATTGGTCACGGTTGGTGCCACGAACCGGGACCAATGCCCCCTTTAGTCCCGGTTGGTGCCACCAACCGGGACCAATGGCCTTTGCTGCCCCGAGCCCAAAAGTTTAGTCCCACATCGCTAGCTGAAGGGCGCCGGCACTGGTTTATAAGCGCTGGTGTTCCTACCCATTCGAGCTCCTCTCTAATGCAGGCTTTCGGGCCTAAACTTGCTACTGCCTGTGGGCCTATTGGGCCTTCTGCGGGCCTGAATCCTGGCCCATGTAGGGTTTCTAGTCGTATTCAGGCCGTGGAGGCCCAGTAGGAGGCATTTTTTTGGTTTTTTCTTTTTTATTTCTATATTTTTTTGGTTTTTTCTTTTTTTATTTCTACTTAAAACTAAATACTTACAGTTTTTTAGTGATTTCTTTTTGCTTTTAGGTCACAAAAATTATAAACTTTCTGTTAGTGCCATTAGTTTTAAATTTTAAATAGTTTAAATTCGAATTTTTAAAAATTTGTGTGAATCACTAGTTTATGAATAACTTTACTATAAAAATAGAATTTTTTTTCTATTTATTTTTTATTTCTACTTACAACTAAATAATTACAGTTTTTTAGTGATTTCTTTTTGCTTTTAGGTCACAAAAATTATAAACTTTCTGTTAGTGCCATTA
>NW_025309124.1:0-672 GCF_018294505.1 Triticum aestivum
TATATAATGTATATGTGTATGTATGTGGCTATATGTTTTTGTTCATATGTGGCTATATGTTTTTTTATTAGTTTAATTTTTTTGTTCATATGTGATATATGTATATGTGTATATGGCTATAATGTATATGTGTATGTGATGTATATGTGTATGTGTCTATAATGTATATGTGTATGTGGCTAGAATATGCTAAATATATACGTCAAAAATGTTTTTTTGTTCATAGAAAGTTTTTTGTTCATATATAGAAAGTTTTTATATATGACAATGGATATATATGAGAAATGATGATCCATGAAAAAGGTTTATATATGCAAAAGTTACAATTTTAGAAAAGTTTTATATATCTAGCTAGGAAGGGAAGAAGAAGAAAAAGAATAATGAGAGGAAAAAGGAAATAAGAAGAGGAAAGAAAGAAGAAGAGGAGAGGAAGAAGAGGAGAAATAAATAAGAAGAAGAAAAAAGAAGAAAAGGAATAGGAGAAGAAGAAAGGAATAGAGGAGAAGAAGAAAAAATAGAGATTTTTTTATTTTATTTTTTCTTCTTCTCCTCTATTCCTTTCTTCTTCTCCTCTTTTTCTTCTTCTTTTTTTTCTTCGATCTTCTCCTCTATTCCTTTCTTCTTCTCCTCTATTCCTTTCTTCTTCTCCTCTTTTTTTTTCTTCGATCTTCT
>NW_025309125.1:0-672 GCF_018294505.1 Triticum aestivum
ACCCCGCGCTCTCCGTGCGCTCACCGCGACCACCCCTGCCCGCTCGCGCCGTGGCCGTCGCCCCCGCGGCTGTGTCCGGTGCCCGTGCCCCTGGATTTCCGTAGTCGCCGCGGCCCGGCCTCGCCGCCACCGCTCCACCGTGCCGCCCCGCATCCAGCCCCACGGGCCACTGCCGAGCCGGCGGCCACTTCCAGCGCCCGCGCCCACTAGGGCTCCATCCGGATCGGGCACCCGTGCGCCCATGCACCCGTTAGGCCTAGGGGCCTATGACAAGGGGCCCCACCCTGGAACGTTTTATTAAAAAAAACAATAATAATAAAATAATTAAATAAATAATAATAATTAAATTAATTAACTAATTAAGGGATTAATTAAGTTAATTAATCATAATTAGCTAATTAGTTTAATTAAACAGTAGTTAACTTAATTAACTGCTAATTAGCCTAATCAGTCAATGACGAACGGGACCCACACGTCAGTTTGACTAGTCAACACCCCTGTTGACTGCTGATGTCAGCCTGACGTCATGCTGACGTCATAAATCCATTTTCCGAATTAATTAAATAATTAAATAAATTCCAGAAATTAATAAAATCTTTAGAAAATCATATCTTTTAATCCGTAACTCGGATTAAAATATTTTCAACATGAAAGTTGCTCAGAACGACGAGA
>NW_025309126.1:0-672 GCF_018294505.1 Triticum aestivum
GAACTCCTGACTTTTTGTGTGTTGAAAATGCACCATTCAAAGCCACATCATCATTTTTTAATCCTTTCTGACTTCATTTGTTATTTTTCATGCATTTACTAATTATTTTGAGCTATAAGACCCTAAAATTGAAAAGCATTTCAAATGAACTCTGAAAAGGTTGTAAGTTGGCATGGTATCATCATTTCATCCACATAGCATGTGCAAGAAAGTTGAGAGGGTTACGCAAAAACTGGATGCACTTCGTGTACAAAACGAACAATCTCTTTCAAAGTATCAGGATTTCATCCGTAAACTTGTCTGTTACAAAGCGATTTCATTTTGTAAAACTTATTTGAACTCCTGACTTTTTGTGTGTTCAAAATGCACTATTCAAAGCCACATCATCATTTTTCAATCCTTTCGGACTGCATTTGTTATTTTTCATGCATTTACTAATTATTTTGTGCTATAAGACCCTAAAATTGAAAAGCATTTCAAATGAACACTGAAAAGGTTGAAAGTTGGCATGGTATCATCATTTCATCCACATAGCATGTGCAAGAAAGTTCAGAGGGTTACAGCAAAAACTGGATGCACTTCGTGTACAAAACGAAAAATCTCTTTCAAAGTATCAGGATTTCATCCGGAAACTTGTCTGTTACAAAGGGATTTCATTTTTTAAAACCTATT
>NW_025309127.1:0-672 GCF_018294505.1 Triticum aestivum
TGTAACACCCCGCATGTAACTTGCCATAATTGTAACTCCGACTCTTGCCATTTCCGGCTATGTGATATGTTTTTCCCTCCGTTGTCGGGTTTTGTCTTTCGTTTTGTATTTTGTCATGTCATGCATTTTCATATCATGTCATCATGTGCATTGCATTCGCATACGTGTTCGTCTTGTGCATCCGAGCATTTTCCCCGTTGTCCGTTTTCCAATCCGGCGCTCCTATCTCCTCCGGTGCACCCCTCTTGTTTTCTTTCGTGTGCGTGTGTCAAACTTTCTCGGAATGGACCGAGGCTTGTCAAGTGGTCTTAATATACCACCCGGAGTCTACCGGTCAAGTTTCGTTCCATTCGGAGGTCGTTTGGTACTCCAACGGTTAACCGGGCATCCGCAAAGTCCATTTGAGTGTCCAGCAAAACCCCCCCTCCAAAACCAGCCCAAAGCCTACCAAACTCTCTTCCATGCTCTAGGTCGTTCGATCACGATCGTGTGGGCGAAAACCGCACCTCATTTGGAGTCTCCTAGCTCCCTCTACCTATTTATATGTGGGCATCCCGAAAACGAAATCGCAGTCTCCCATAACCCTAAATCCCCTCTCCGCGGGCGGACGCGTCCAGCGCCCGCCGGACAACCCGCGCCGCCGCCCGTAGCCAGTGGCGTAGTGCCACGTGT
>NW_025309128.1:0-672 GCF_018294505.1 Triticum aestivum
TACTGCTTATTTTGAGCTATAAGACCATGAAATTGAAATGCATTAAATATGAACTCTGAAAAGGTTGAAAGTTGGCATGGTATCATCATTTCATCCACATAGCATGCGAAAGAAAGTAGGGAGGGTTACGACAAAAATTAGATGCACTTCGTGTACAAAATGCACAATCTCTTTTGAAGTATCAGGGTTTCATACGGAAACTCATCTGTTACAAAGGGATTTCAATTTTTGAACTTATTTGAACTCCAGACTTTTTGTGTGTTCAAAATGCACTATTCAAAGCCACATCATCAATTTTCAACCCTTTCTGACTTCAATTGTTATTTTTCATGCATTTACTTATTATTTTGAGCTATAAGACCCTAAAATTGAAAAGCATTTCAAATGAACTCTGAAAAGGTTGAAAGTTGGCATGGTATCATCATTTCATCCACATAGCATGCGAAAGAAAGTAGGGAGGGTTACGACAAAAATTAGATGCACTTCGTGTACAAAATGGACAATCTCTTTCGAAGTATCAGGGTTTCATACGGAAACTCATCTGTTACAAAGGGATTTCAATTTTTGAACTTATTTGAACTCCAGAGTTTTTGTGTGTTCAAAATGCACTATTCAAAGCCTCCTCATCAATTTTCAACGCTTGCTGACTTCATTTGTTATTTTTCATGCATT
>NW_025309129.1:0-672 GCF_018294505.1 Triticum aestivum
AGAGGAGGGAACGGGGTCCAGGGGAAGAGAGAGGCGGTCGAGGGGGTCGAGGCGTCTCCGTGGCGTCGCGAGGGAGTCGGGGAGGCTGCCACGGCGAAGCAGGAGGTGGCCAGAGCTCTTCGGGCGCGCGCCACGCCTCGCCTCTGCCTACTGGCAGAGGAAGAAGAGGACAAGGGGGGAGGTGGGCTGGGCCGGCTGGGGGGCTGCACAGGGGGGGCTGGGCCAGCATAGGTGAGCGCCAGGTAGTTCCTTCTCTCTTTTTATTTTTTTCTGTTCTGTTTCCCTTTTTATTTTATTTTGCCACTGTTTTCAAATTCAAAATAATTTCATACAGTGCCAAAACATTCTGAAATATTTTATGTTACCTCTCTGGACTATTCCAAAAGTACATAAAACATTTCAAAGCATTTGAAAATATATTCATTATATATTATGAATATATCCCCAAATTCAAATAGATTATTGATTTAAATTCAGAGACCAAATAATTCCTTAAAAATATTCCAGAATTTTGGTTTGATATATAACTCTTGCCAAAATTCACAAAACTATTTTTAGGGCATTTTGGATTCACAGAATGCAATTTAAAGGGTGCTTGCCCTTCTTTTAATTAGGGTTTTGAGGCTTCTGAATTCCTCAGTTCAAATTTCATTTGAATTTAAACATGATGCA
>NW_025309130.1:0-672 GCF_018294505.1 Triticum aestivum
AAAAGTCAGGAGTTCAAATAAGTTTTAAAAAATGAAATCCCTTTGTAACAGACGAGTTTCCGGATGAAATCCTGATACTTTGAAAGAGATTGTCCGTTTTGTACACGAAGTGCATCCAGTTTTTGCCGTAACCCTCTCAACTTTCTCGCACATGCTATGTGGATGAAATGATGATATCATGCCAACTTTCAACCTTTTGAGAGTTCATTTGAAATGCTTTTCAATTTTAGGGTCTTATAGCTCAAAATAATTAGTAAATGCATGAAAAATAACAAACGAAGTAAGAAAGGATTGAAAAATGATGATGTGGCTTTGAATGGTGCATTTTGAGCACACAAAAAGTCAGGAGTTCAAATAAGTTCTAAAAAATGAAATCCATTTGTCACAGACGAGTTTTCGGATGAAATCCTGATACTTTGAAAGAGATTGTCCGTTTTGTACACGAAGTGCATCCAGTTTTTGCCGTAACCCTCTCAACTTTCTTGCACATGCTATGTGGATGAAACGGTGATATCATGCCCACTCTCAACCTTTTCAGAGTTCGTTTGAAATGCTTTTCAATTTTAGGGTCTTATAGCTCAAAATAATTAGTAAATGCATGAAAAATAACAAATGAAGTAAGAAAGGATTGAAAAATGATGATGTGGCTTTGAATGGTGCATTTTGAACACA
>NW_025309131.1:0-672 GCF_018294505.1 Triticum aestivum
AGAAAGGATTGAAAAATGATGATGTGGCTTTGAATGGTGCATTTTGAATACACAAAAAGTCATGAGTTCAAATAAGTTTTAAAAAATGTAATCCCTTTTTAACAGACGAGTTTCCGTATGAAATAGTGATACTTTGAAAAAGATTGTCCGTTTTGTACACGAAGTGCATCCAGTTTTTGCCGTAACCCTCTCAACTTTCTTGCACATGCTATGTGGATGAAATAATGATACCATGCCAACTTTCAACCTTTTCAGAGTTCATTTGAAATGCTTTTCAATTTTAGGGTCTTATAGCTCAAAATAATAAGTAAATGCATGAAAAATAACAAATGAAGTCAGAAAGGATTGAAAAATGATGATGTGGCTTTGAATGGTGCATTTTCAACGCACAAAAAGTTAGGAGTTCAAATAAGTTTTAAAAACGAAACCCCTTTGTAACAGACGAGTTTCCGTATGAAATCCTGATACTTCGAAAGAGATTGTCCGTTTTGTGCACGAAGTGCATCCAGTTTTTGACGTAACCCTCTCAACTTTCTTGCACATGCTATGTAGAAGAAATGATGATACCATGCCAAATTTCAACCATTTCAGAGTTCATTTGAAATGCTTTTCAATTTTAGGGTCTTATAGCTCAAAATAATTAGTAAATGCATGAAAAATAACAAATGAAGT
>NW_025309132.1:0-672 GCF_018294505.1 Triticum aestivum
AACTTTCTTGCACATGCTATGTGGATGAAATGATGATACCATGCCAACTTTCAACCTTTTCAGAGTTCATTTGAAATGCTTTTCAATTTTAGGGTCTTATATCTCAAAATAATTAGTAAATGCGTGAAAAATAACAAATGAAGTCAGAAAGGATTGAAAATGCTGATGTGGCTTCGAATGGTGCATTTTGAACACAAAAAAAGTCAGGAGTTCAAATAAGTTTTAAAAAATGAAATCCCTTTGTAACAGACGAGTTTCCGTATGAAATCCTGATACTTTGAAAGAGATTGTCCGTTTTGTACACGAAGTGCATCCAGTTTTTGCCGTAACCCTCTGAACTTTCTTGCACATGCTATGTGGATGAAATGATGATACCATGCCAACTTTCAACCTTTTCATAGTTCATTTGAAATGCTTTTCAATTTTAGGGTCTTATAGCTCAAAATAATTAGTAACTGCATGAAAAATAACAAATGAAGTGAGAAAGGATTGAAAAATGATGATGTGGCTTTGAATGGTGAATTTTGAACACACAAAAAGTCAGGAGTTCAAATAAGTTTTAAAAAATGAAATTCCTTTGTAACAGACGAGATTCCGTATGAAATCCTGATACTTTGAAAGTGATTGTCCGTTTTGTACACGAAGTGCATCCAGTTTTTGTCGTAACCCTCC
>NW_025309133.1:0-672 GCF_018294505.1 Triticum aestivum
CACCGGTGCTCCATACTCCCCTCTTCGCCATCTTTCCCCCCGCCATCTCCCTCCTCACTCCCTGTTCTGCCCCCACCCCTACTACTGCACGCTCAACCCTGGTGGTCAACACACTACTGGAATCAGGATCTTTGCCGTCAGGCAGCTCTTTGCCGTCAGCTAGCTGATGACAAAGAATGTCTTTGTCCTCAGCTTACAGAAAACTGACGGCAAAGAATGAGCTGACGACAAAGATCATGTTTGTCATCAACCTACTCTTTGCCGTCCGCTAGATGACGGCATAAAAGCTTTGTCGTCAGCTAGAAGACGGCAAAGAGGGTGGGTGACCCACTAACAAGAACGACCTAATGGTTGCCTTTCGCTAGCAGACGGCAAAGAAAGTGGCCTACGTAATGGCCATTTCCACTGGCCCCACCCAAATACATAGGCTCTTTGTCGTCTGCTAGCAGACGGCAAAGAGCTTTGACCTAACAAAAACGATCAGCGCCCGCTCCCACCCCCTCTCTGTCCCCTCTAAATCTCTCCCCTCACAGAATCGTCCCCGTGCCCGAGCCGCCCCCACCGCCGACCCCCACCACCCCCACCGCCCCCGACCCCCACCGCCCCCGACTCCAAGGCCGCCCGCTGCCCCGCCGCTCAGGCCGCCCGCCGCCCGTTGCTGCTCCGCCCCCC
>NW_025309134.1:0-672 GCF_018294505.1 Triticum aestivum
TGGTGGGCGCTACGGGCTCCTGGGAGTGCTCTGAGTACGTCTGCGTGCTCGGTTTGGACGGAGGTGAACCAAAACGACGACGGCGACAAGTCCGGCGCCGGTGAGGTCTCGGTCTCGACGGAAACGACGGATACGACGAGCTAATGGACATGGGAGAAGGGGGGGTCGGTAGAGGAGCTCACGGCGGATGCAAGGGTGGCTTCGGCGTGCTCGGGGAAGCACCGGAGCCGACGAATTTGACAAAGATGGTCGGCGGTCCCGAGGTTGAAGAAGGCATCGAGGGCGGTGTTGTGGCACGTCCGGGGCCTCGTGGCTCGTTGAGGAGGTAGAGGGAGGACCGACGGAGCTTCCTGGGGCGTCGGTGAGCCGTGGGGTGGCCGGTAGCCACGGTGGCTCTCGTCGGTGGCGGCGGCTCCGTTCGGTCGCGGGAGGGGAAACAGAGGAGCGAGGGGGAGGGAGGTCCAGAGAGCGAGGGGGAAGTGAGAGGGGGTCGGGGCTGCGTGGCGTCGCGGAAGGGACCAGGGAAGGAGGAGGCAGCCAGGCAGGGAGGAGGTGGCCTCCTCGGCCGCGCGCGTGCGAGCACGCAGCTGCTCCCACTGGCAAGAGGAAGACGACAGGGGGGGAGTAGCGGTGGCGGGCTGGGCCGCGCTGGGCCGGTCCTGTTGGGCCACC
>NW_025309135.1:0-672 GCF_018294505.1 Triticum aestivum
AAAATAATTAGTAAATGCATGAAAAATAACAAATGAAGTCAGAAAGGATTGAAAAATGATGATGTGGCTTTGAATGGTGCATTTTGAACACACAAAAATTCAGGAGTTCAAATAAGTTTAAAAAAATGAAATCCCTTTGTAACAGACGAGTTTCCGTATGAAATCCTGATACTTTGAAAGAGATTGTCCGTTTTGTACACGAAGTGCATCCAGGTTTTGCCGTAACCCTCTCAACTTTCTTGCACATGCTATGTGGATGAAATGATGATACCATGCCAACCTTCAACCTTTTCAGAGTTCATTTGAAATGCTTTTCACTTTTAGGGTCTTATAGCTCAAAATAATTAGTAAATGCATGAAAATAACAAATTAAGTTAGAAAGGATTGAAAAATGATGATGTGGCTTTGAATGGTGCATTTTGAACACACAAAAAGTCAGGAGTTCAAATAAGTTTTAAAAAATGAAATCCCTTTGTAACATACGAGTTTCCGTATGAAATCCTGATACTTTGAAAGAGATTGTCCGTTTTGTACACGAAGTGCATCCAGTTTTTGCCGTAACCCTCTCAACTTTCTTGCACATGCTATGTGGATGAAATGATGATACCATGCCAGCTTTCAACCTTTTCAGAGTTCATTTGAAATGCTTTTCAGTTTTAGGGTCTTATAGCT
>NW_025309136.1:0-672 GCF_018294505.1 Triticum aestivum
GTCACGGCAAAAACTTGACGCACGTCACGTACAAATTGGACAAACTCTTTCGGAGTATCAGTGTTTCGGACGAGAACTCATCTGTTACACGGGCACTTCAATGTTTTTTAAACTTATTTGAAATCCGGACTTATTTTGTGTTCAGTATGCAGTATTCAAAGCGACATCATCAATTTCCAACATCTTCTAACATCATTTGTTGTTTTTCAGTCATTTACCTAATTGTTTAGAGAGCTAAATGATCGTGAAATTGAAAATCACTACAAAATGAATTCTGAAAATGTTGAAACTTGGCATGGTATCATCATTTCACCCGCATAGCATGTGCGAAAGAGTAGAGAGGGTCATGGCAAAAACTGGACGCACTTCATGTACAAATTGGACAAACTCTTTCAGAGTATCAGGGTTTCGGATGAGAACTCATCTGTTCCACGGGCACTTCAATGTTTTTTAAACTTATTTGAACTCTGGACTTCTTTTGTGTTCAGTATGCAGCATTCAAAGCAACGTCATCAATTTCCAACATGTTCTGACATCATTTGTTGTTTTTCGGTCATTTACCTAATTGTTTAGAGAGATAAATGACCGTGAAATTGAAAATCACTACAACATGAATTCTGAAAATGTTGAAACTTGGCATGGTATCATCATTTCACCCGCATAGCATGTGCG
>NW_025309137.1:0-672 GCF_018294505.1 Triticum aestivum
GACACGTGGCGGCTCCGGACTGGACGGGGCGCGGCGGCGGACGTGTCCGGCGGGTACGGACGCGTCCGGCGGCGCGGAGGGAGAGGGTTAGGGTTTCGTCTGAGATTTCGTTTTTCGGGATGCCCACTCATTTATAGGTAGAGGGAGCTAGGAGACTCCAAATGAGGTGCGGTTTTCGCCCCCACGATCGTGATCGAACGACCTAGAACATGGAAGAGAGTTTGGTGGGCTTTGGGCTGGTTTTGGAGGGGGTTTTTGCTGGACACTCAAATGGACTTTGCGGATGCCCGGTTAACCGATGGAGTACCAAACGACCTCCGAATGGAACGAAACTTGACCGGTAGGCTCCGGGCGGTATATTAAGACCACTTGACAAGCCTCGGTCCATTCCGAGAAAGTTTGACACACGCACACGAAAGAAAAACTAGAGGGGTGCACCGGAGGAGATAGGAGCGCCGGATTGGAAAACGGACAACGGGGAAAATGCTCGGATGCACAAGACGAACACGTATGCGAATGCAATGCCCATGATGACATGATATGAAAATGCATGACATGACAAAATACAAAACGAAAGACAAAACCCGACAACGGAGGGAAAAACAAAACACATAGCCGGAAATGGCAAGAGTCGGAGTTACAATTATGGCAAGTTACATGCGGGGTGTTACA
>NW_025309138.1:0-672 GCF_018294505.1 Triticum aestivum
TTTCATTTCATTTTTTCTTTTCCTGTTTTTATCCTTTTCATCTTTAAAACAATTCAGTATATCAAAATATAGCAATGAAAAAAGATATTTGAGAAATCATAAAATGTATGTGAATTCAAAAAAATGAATCATAAAATGTTCATGGATACAAAAACATTGTGATTTTGCAAAAAAAAAGGTTTTCAAAAAATGTTGATGATTTTGTGGAAAAAACAGGAATAAAAACATATTGTGTATTCAAAAAATGTTTAGGGATTTCAGAATAGTTCACGTATTTAATTTTTTCACTGATTCATGACATATTCGTGAATTTAAAAATTATTCGTTTATTTCAAAAAATTGATTTTATTAGACACAAAAAAATTCATCAAAACAAAAAAATATTAATGAATTCCAAAACATATTCTTTCTTCTTTCTTTTTTTCTTCTTCCTTTTTTTTCTTCTTTCTTTTTGTCTTCTGTTGTTTTCTTCCTTTTTCTTTTTTTCTTCCTTTTTCCTTTTTTCTTCCTTTTTCTTGTTTTTCTTCTGTTTTTCTTTTGTTTTCTTCTTCCTTCTTTCTTCTTCTTCCTTTTTCCTTTTTCTTTCTTCTTCTTCTTCCTTTTTCTTCTTCCTTCTTCTTCTTCTGCCGGCGCGCGGAGGACGGCAGGCAGGGCCAGCGGGCGGCGGGCGGC
>NW_025309139.1:0-672 GCF_018294505.1 Triticum aestivum
TCCTCGCACGTTCGTAGTCGGATCGTCAAAGTCGACTTCCACCAAAGCGAAATCCACCATCTCATCGAAAGACGGGACACCTTTGCCTCTATCAAGTGGTATCAGATTTCCAGGTTGCTCGGTGAGATTTTACAGTTTTTCGTAGTTTAGATCGAGTCTGTTCTTCATACCTACAGTCCACGAAAAAGCCACAAAAAAAATTAGGGTTAGTTCATCATATCCGAACCAATCTGAGCCTTTGCATAATCTTTTTAGGGTTTTGCTTTGTTGAATTTGCGGTTGCATCGTCGTGTCTAGTTGCTGGTCTTAGAGTCTAGTCTTTTAGAGTTTCGAGTTCTGGTCATAAGTTGTCACGCCGCCGCCGCACCATCATCATCGCCCCTGCCATCTACCACCACCGTTTATCCGCCACCGCTTCGAATCCGTATCCATATACCACCACAGCTGTCATATACCACCACCTCTGGCATCTACCACCATATATCCACCACCAATCCGAGTTCTTGTCATATTAGGTTTGTTTTCGAGATCCATCGAGATTCCGATTCGTGTTTCCTTGCCGGGTAGCCACGCTCCGTTTAGGCCCCAAATTTTTCGAAAACGCATTTTTCGAAAAATTTTCTGGCTATCCTATTTTTAGGTGTTTCTGAGTGTTTTGAGACAGGTGCCATT
>NW_025309140.1:0-672 GCF_018294505.1 Triticum aestivum
ATATATATATATATATATATATATATATATATACTAGTGTTATGTCCTCTACAGCATTCACTTATAGCTATGTCTTCAAGATTGGATCTTTTGAACTAAGTGAATGTGATAGGACCCCAACCTCTCTATGCTTCCTATCTCAAACTCTATCTGTCCAAATCATATGCATTCTATTGAAACTGTCGAATGTCTTCTCTGCGTCCTAGTCAGCAGAAGGCAAAGAGACAAACATTAAAACTGTTTTAAATGACTTATCTTTATTGTTGAAATCCTGAGAAGCCGGAACAACTCTCCGACATGCCTGGCGGGCGTGGGAACGTGGGACAACTCTGAGTATGTTGCATGCTTGCCATGTGCCCCTCAGATGTGAACCGCCAGGGGCACCAGCGTAATTGCGCTGTGTCGCTCACCTACTTATAAATACTTGTCCCCTGCAGTAAAGAAATCCTTCTTCCACCTCTCCACCTCGGTCAAAACCCTAGCGCCACCGCTAGCTCTCGACGACGCCGGCGGCGAAGCGCTTAGCTACCGCGACTTCTCCGACGCCGTCCTCACGCCGGACGCGGACATCGTCCTCTCCGCCGTCGCCGTAGGTGTCCTCCGTCACCAAGTTAGGGCACGGTGGGCTGAACTGCTCAGTCTCCTATTCATCCCATCTAGCAGTTCTTCATG
>NW_025309141.1:0-672 GCF_018294505.1 Triticum aestivum
CACCAACAGTTTGGCCAAACGCAAGAGGAACACGGCTCGCTCGGCGGAGATCTGTTTCGCGACGTGGAGGTAGTCGTTGTTGTTGTTGTTGGAGAGGTGCGTTAGGTGCAGCGGGTGGTGGTGGTGGAAGACGCGCGAGCAATTCATTAAACTTGTTATCGAGCTTTATTTCGAACGTCTTCTCCATGCCATCTATCTTCTCCATGGCCTCTTCAAATCTGTTTAGCACATCTTGCACCTGTCCACTCATCATTTGCTGAAATTTATCATGCAAATCCTTATTCGTCATGTTCTCCCAGTCAGTCTCGTCGGCTTGTGATCCTGGCATGGTTAGCAGCAATAGAAACACACAAGAATATGATCCTACAGACTACTAACAAGAGGTGGTGGTGGGTGTCACAAACCCGTCAAGCAAATCTCAAATTCTTACCAGTTCTTACCCAGCATTAGGCGGTGATCGGCAACCGTTGTAGTCAAAAACTCTCAAAGCTTGGATAGAGCGATTACCAGGGAGAGTCAAACGCATGACGTAGATGTATGTGGAGCTGGGAAGGCTTATAATATGGTAGCAAAAAGGGTCAGCAATAATCAATTTAGAGATGCAAAGTTGAATAAACGCTCAACGACGGTACTGTGCTGGTCCTAGGCTAGACTGTGCTAGAGAGGCGAGCC
>NW_025309142.1:0-672 GCF_018294505.1 Triticum aestivum
AGGAATGAAGGGTGCGGTGGGCTGGAGCAAGAATCTAGGATGTGGTTCAATGAGGAAAGGAGGGGCGGAAAGTAGTATAGACTGGCTATCCAGCCGCTTTGTAGGTTGAAAAGGGAAAAAGGGGGTAACCCAGTACACACATCTGTAAGGAACCGATCTCTTTGTTGAAAAGGGAAAGAAACTGGGGGGTCGGGTAGTTTGTGCACGACTAGATTTGCTGCCCTCACATAGGAAGAAGGTTCAAAGAGGACAAATATGGGACCAGCGCATATATGCTGCTTGGCTACATACTCTGCATCACCCATTTATACGTGTGGACGCACATGGTGCTGGCATGTACCATGCAGCTATTTTGTTGTTGTTAATCTCAGAATTAACTACTGATCTATTTTAAAAGAATTTCTCTGTTAATATGAATCAATGCAACCGTTTTAGAAATGCTACTGTCCTATATTTTGTTTTCCATCAAGATAAGGTAGATGCTTCTTTTTGTGGCCGCATGTTTCATCCTCCTTTATTGGCCAGTAATTGTTTTCTTTTTTGCCTCTTAAAACAGGGATATCTATTCAACTTGTTGCTATAGAAAACTTAAATGTCACACCGGCAACTTTGCTTGATTTCAGTGCAACTGCACAAAACTTGATTGGATTTCCTATTCGTGTTGGTAGATTC
>NW_025309143.1:0-672 GCF_018294505.1 Triticum aestivum
TTCGGTGCTAGGATCATTGGTGATTTGGATCACGACGAGTACGACTCCATCAACCCCGTTCTCTTGAGCGCTTCCGCTCACGATCTACAAGGGTATGTAGATGCACTCCTCTCTCTCTCTCGTTTCTAGATGACTCCATAGATTGATCTTGGTGATGCGTAGAAAATTTTAAATTTCTACTACGATCCCCAACAGTTGAAGACGAGCTGCGTGGTACTCGCGGCGGCTTTCGAAGGAGATGGCATGGGAGTAGAGTTCTCCCAAGGTCATGACGTTGATGCGAGTCATGATGGCAGTGATGAGGGGCTCGTACTCGTTGTCGAGCCCGGTGATGAAGGCGGTGATGATGTCCTCCTGGCACATGGGACGGCCCGCGACGGCGAGCTGATCTGCATTGGAGCGGATCTTGGCGATATAGTCCACCATGGAGAGGTTGCCCTTGCGGAAGTTCATCATGTCCATCTTGATCTGCACCACACTGGCACAGCAGTGGGTAACATACATCTCCTCGAGGTGCGCCCAGATGGCGCGGGAGGTGTCGAAGAGATGGACCTGCTGAAGCACATCATCGGTGAGCGAGGCAAGAAGATAGCTCAGGATGATCTGATCCTGACGGAACCAGGCAGCATACTCCGGGTTAGGAGCGCCCCCCCCCCTTGTCATGAGCTGGGA
>NW_025309144.1:0-672 GCF_018294505.1 Triticum aestivum
CAGATTGGGCCGATTCTTGCCCGTTTCTTGGACTATTACTCAGTTTTGGGGTCCCGATGTGATTTCCACGATTGACGAACACCGGGGTGCGTTTACGTGTCGGTCATCAAAACTCACAATTTTGGCTGATTCTGTTATGTTTTGTGCACTGTTACTCACCGTTTTGGGGTTCCAGAGCGATTTCCATGATTGACGATCCCTGGGGTGCGTTTACTTGCCCGTCATCAACACTCACAGTTTTGGCCAATTCTGACCCGTTTCGTGGGCTATTACTCACCGTTTAGGGATCCCAAAACGATTTCCATAGTTATTGAACACCAAGGTGTGGTTACATGTCGGTCATCAACAGGCATAGTTTTGGCCGATTTTGGCCCGTTTTGTGGACTATTACTCACTTTTTTGGGGTCCCAGAGTGATTTCCGCGATTAAAGAACCCCGGGATGCGTATACGTGTCAGACATCAACACTCGCAGTTTTCGATGATTCTGGCCCGTTTCTTGGACTATTACTCAGTTGTTGGGTCACGTAGTGATTTCCACGATCGACGAACACTGGTGTGTTTCTGTGTCGGTCATCAACATTTGCAGTTTTGGCCGATTTTGGCCCGTTTCATGGACTATTACTCACCTTTTGCGGTCCTAAAGCGATTTCCATGGTGGTCGAACCCCAAGG
>NW_025309145.1:0-672 GCF_018294505.1 Triticum aestivum
CATTTACCTAATTGTTTAGATAGCTAAATGACCGTGAAATTGAAAATCACTACAAAATGAATTCTGAAAATGTTGAATATTGGCATGGTATCATCATTTCACACGCATAGCATGTGCGAAAGAGTAGAGAGGGTCACGGCAAAAACTGGACGCCCTTCGTGTACAAACTGGACAAACTCTTTCGGAGTATCATGGTTTCCGACGAGAACTCATCTGTTACACGGGCACTTCAATGTTTTTAAACTTATTTGAACTCGGGACTTCTTTTGTGTTCAGTATGCAACATTCAAAGTGACGTCATCAATTTCCAACATGTTCTGACATCATTTGTTGTTTTTCGGTCATTTACCTAATTGTTTAGATAGCTAAATGACCGTGAAATTGAAAATCACTACAAAAATGAACTCTGAAAATGTTGAAACTTAGCACGGTATCATCATTTCACCCTCATAGCATGTGCGAAAGAGTAGAGAGGGTCACAGCAAAAACTGGACGCACTTCGTGTACAAAGTGGACAAACTCTTTCGGAGTATCTGGGTTTCGGACGAGAACTCATCTGTTACACGGGCACTTCAATGTTTTTTAAACTTATTTGAACTCCGGACTTCTTTTGTGTTCAGTATGCAGCATTCAAAGCGACGTCATCAATTTCCAACATGTTCTGACATCATT
>NW_025309146.1:0-672 GCF_018294505.1 Triticum aestivum
CCCTCGGGGCTGAGGGTATGTACCAGTAGCTATGTGTTTGATCTCTCTCTCTCTCTCTCTCTCTCTCTCTCTCTCTCGTGTTCTTGATTTGGCATGATCTTGATGTACCTCGAGCTTTGTTATTATAGTTGAATCATATGCTGTTTCTCCCCTTCTACCTTCTTGTGATGAATTGAGTTTTACCTTTGAGGTTTCACTATTATCGGATTGAATACTATTATGGATTTGAGAACACTTGATGTATGTCTTGGGTGGGATACCCGTGGTGACAATGGGGTATTCTATTGATTAACTTGATGTATGTTTTGGCACTCAACACGCGGATTCCCGAGGTGACATTGGGGTAATCTATGCATAGGGGTTGATGCACGTTTTCGTCCTTGTTTCTCTGGTAGAAATCTTGGGGCACTCTTTGAGGTTCTTTGTGTTGGATTGAATATTATGAATCTGACGTTGTTTGATGCATATCGTATAATTGACCCACGGATACTTATGGTGACATTGGAGTATCTAGGTGACATTAGGGTTGATTGATGTGTGTCATATGGTGTTATTTTACTATGAACTCTATGGTTGTTTGTGACACTTATAGGAATAGCTCAATGTATTGATCGGAAAGAATAATTTGAGGTGGTTTCGTACCCTACAAGCAATTTCATCTTATGTTCTCCG
>NW_025309147.1:0-672 GCF_018294505.1 Triticum aestivum
CAAAAACTGGATGCACTTCGTGTACAAAACGGACAATCTCTTTCAAAGTATCAGGATTTCATCCGGAAACTCGTCTGTTACAAAGGGATTTCATTTTTTTAAACTTATTTGAACTCCTGACTTTTTGTGTGTTCAAAATGCACCATTCAAAGCCACATCATCATTTTTCAATCCTTTCTTACTTCATTTGTTATTTTTCATGCATTTACTAATTATTTTGAGCTATAAGACCCTAAAATTGAAAAGCATTTCAAATGAACTCTGAAAAGGTTGCAAGTTGGCATGATATCATCATTTCATCCACATAGCATGTGCAATAAAGTTGAGAGGGTTACGGAAAAACTGGATGCACTTCGTGTACAAAACGGACAATCTCTTTCAAAGTATCAGGATTTCATCCGGAAACTCGTCTGTTACAAAGGGATTTCATTTTTGAAAACTTATTTGAACTCCTGACTTTTTGTGTCTTCAAAATGCACCATTCAAAGCCACATCATCATTTTTCAATCCTTTCTTACTTCATTTGTTATTTTTCATGCATTTACTAATTATTTTGAGCTGTAAGACCCTAAAATTGAAAAGCATTTCAAATGAACTCCGAAAAGGTTGAAAGTTGGCATGATATCATCATTTCATCCACATAGCATGTGCAAGAAAGTTGAGAGGGTTACG
>NW_025309148.1:0-672 GCF_018294505.1 Triticum aestivum
CCAAAACTGGGAGTGTTGATGACCAACACGTAAGGACACCTTGGGGTTCAACAACTATGGAAATCGCTTCGGGACCCCAAAACGGTGACTAATAGTCCACGAAACCCGTCAGAATTGGCCAAAACTCTCAGTGTTGACGACGGACACATAAACGAACCCCGGGGTTCATCGATCGTGGAAATTGCTCTAGGTCCCCAAAATGCTGAGTGATAGTGCACAAAACGGACTAGAATCGGCCGAATATGTGAGTGTTGATGACCAACACGTAAACGCACCAAGGGTTCGTCAATCATCGAAATGACTCCAAGACCCCATAATAGAGTAATATTCCAAGAAACGGGCCAGAATCGGCCCAAACCGTGATTGTTGATGACCGACATGTAAGCGCACCTTGGAATTCGACAACCATGGAAATCGCTTTGGGACCCCAAAACGGTGAGTAATAGTCCATGAAACGGGCCAGAATCGGCCAAAACTGGGAGTGTTGATGACCAACACGTAAGCACACCTTGGAGTTCAACAACTATGGAAATCGCTTCGGGACCCCAAAACCGTGAGTAATAGTCCACGAAACATGTCAGAATTGGCCAAAACTGTGAGTGTTGACGACAGACACATAAATGCACCCCGGGGTTCATCAATCGTGGAAATCCCTCTGGGTCTCCAAAACAC
>NW_025309149.1:0-672 GCF_018294505.1 Triticum aestivum
GAAAGGATAACTTGGTGTTACTTTAGTATGAACTCTTGGGTAGATTGATCGGAAAGAACAACTTTGAGATGGTTTCTTACCCTACAAACAATTTCTTCTTATGTTCTCTCCTAGATAAGAACTTTGGGTCAATTCTTCATCGCACATGGAGGGATGGTTATATGATCCAATTATATTAGCATTCTTGAGAGATTACACTTGCAAAATTACGGACCCTAGGCCTTGTTTCTAAGCATTGCAATACCATTTGTGCTCACTTTTGTTACTTGCTACCTTGCTAGTTTTTTATTGTTCCTATTACAGAAATAAATATCTACTATCATTACTACAGGTGTATCACCATCTCTTTGCCAAACTAGTCACCAATACAATTTACAAATGTATTTGCTGTGTTGGGACACAAGAGACTCTTTGTTATTTCGTTGCAGGGTTGCTTGAGAGAGACCATATTCATCCTACGCCTCCCATGGATTGATAAACCTTAGGTCACCCACTTTAGGGAAAATTGCTACTGGCCTACAAAACTCTGCGCTTGGAGGCCCAACACGAGTCTACAATAACAAGTTGTGTAGTAGACATCATCTGGCCTACGCGAGGCTGGCGGGGCGTGTCCGACGCGATGGGGCGAGCTGGACGGCGGGCAGAGGCGACCGTTGGCGGCGGTGGCAGCGG
>NW_025309150.1:0-672 GCF_018294505.1 Triticum aestivum
TGGACATGGCAGAAATATTAAATGTAGGCCTCTTTGTGAGCTTGATGCACTCACTACAGAGCAATGCATGACAAACCAAGCATACCTACCGCAAGATGGCATGTTTATGAAGCTATCCATGGCAAGAACAATTGCATAGCATGTATGAATCAACTACAATAAGCTTGGCAAAAATGCATGTCATGTTAAGAATCTGCCAGAAATATTTTATAGCAAAAGTAGAGCAAGATTGAGTCATGCTATGGTACTCTAAAATTGCAAACAATTACAGCTATAGCTACACAACATCCTTACTGAACATCTCCAAAATATGCATGGATCTCTCTGAAGCATCAAGTTTACATGGCAACAAAATTACAGCAGACGACGACTTAGAGAAATCACTGAGTCCCTGAAATCAGAAATATTACGGGGCCTACTTTGCATGCTTGTGCTAGTCACCACAGAGATCACAAAAAAACATGGACTACACCACTGGAAAGATGGCATGGCATACTTCAAAACACATGTAGAGCTCATGCTCAAAAGATGCACAGATTAAATGATACAAAAATGACAAATCTCCAATTTCTGATAAGAACCAGAGAGTAACAGCAACTAGCCCTCTTCCAACTAAGATTTGGGCATCCAGATGACCCCTAATGAACATGGTGCAATTGAACAAAATGAAGA
>NW_025309151.1:0-672 GCF_018294505.1 Triticum aestivum
GGCGGGATCGGGGCGATCCCGATTCAGATCGAGGAGGAGCGGGCGACGTGGGGATCGAGCGATTGGGGGTGTGGGGATTTAGGGTTTCGGTCGACGGGCGTTATGGGGAGTGGGGTGGGCCGGCCTGGTGGCCCAGAGGCCAGCGAGGCCGAAGCCCAATGGGGGAGGGGGTTTGCTCTCTCTTTTTGGTTAGTTTGTTTTCTGTTTTTTTTGTATTTTCTTTCTTTTATTTTTTTTACTATTTATTTATTTTTCCTTTGTGTTTTATTTCTAGTTTCTCTTTCATTTAGTTTTTATCTAATATTAAAATGATCCCGAATTTAGTAATACATTAAAACCCACTATAACAATAGGTCTTACCCCAAAACAAATTAGTTTAGTATTTTGTTAATTATAAAAGCATTTAAATATTGGTTTTTGCTACTGTTTTATTCACCTAAGGGCATTTAAACATTTTATAAAAATGTGGTTTCTCCACCATAATTACCTATGCATTAGTTGGATCACTCCGAACATTTTAGTGTTAATATTTGAAAACTTTTATTGTTTCATTGATTTTTTTGAATTTGAATTCGAATCGGTTCCGAACTAACGCGAGATTAGCAACAGTAACCGTGGTGACGTGGCATCATTAACGGAGGTTTACTGTAGCTTAATTACCCGGGCGTCACA
>NW_025309152.1:0-672 GCF_018294505.1 Triticum aestivum
GTGATAGCATCCACGGGGTAGCTAGAAGGAGCCATGAAGACAGGCTCCAGCTAAAGCGGCTCGGTGGAAGCCATGCTTCTTCTCTGCTGAGATGGTGAGGTAGCTTCGGGAGTAGCTTCGGCAGGTCGCTTGCTTCGAACTGCTTCTCGTTCCTCTAGCTTACGTACCATTGCCTGTAGCTCCTGCAGTTCGCTCTGCTCCTGTTTCCTCCTCCTCTCCTGGGTTTTGTAACCGCCTGCGTCCGGAAACCCAACCTTCCATGGAACGGAGCCAGGCGTGCCTCGTGTACGTCTAGGGTGCTCAGGATTCCCGAGGGCCATTGTGAGCTCGTCCTTCTCTCAATTTGGAACGAACCTCCCTTCCTGCGCTGCGGCAATATAGTCCTGAAGCTTCGTGATGGGTATTCGTAGTTGCTCGCTCGTCCAAATGCACTTCCCTGTTACAGGTCCAAGGTTCCACCAACCCCGAAGAACCAAGTCCTTGGACGGTCTCACCAGTTCAATGTCTCTGGTTTGATCCCTTTAACAAGCAGGTCATTCTCAGCCTTGGCCTATAACGGTCGGGCTTTGAGGTAGCCACCTGACCCCGTGCGATGGTGATGCTCCTTCTTCGCAGCATTTATCTTGTTTGTTGCTGACATCTTCTTACTCCTCTCCGATGTCTTGTTGGCCA
>NW_025309153.1:0-672 GCF_018294505.1 Triticum aestivum
GACAATCTCTTTCAAAGTATCAGGATTTCATCCGGAAACTCGTCTGTTACAAAGGGATTTCATTTTTTAAAACTTATTTGAACACCTGACTTTTTGTGTGTTCAAAATGCACCATTCAAAGCCACATCATCATTTTTCAATCCTTTCTGACTTCATTTGTTATTTTTCATGCATTTACTAATTATTTTGAGCTATAAGACCCTAAAATTGAAAAGCATTTCAAATGAACTCTGAAAAGGTTGAAAGTTGGCATGATATCATCATTTCATCCATATAGCATGTGCAAGAAAGTTGAGAGGGTTACGGCAAAAACTGGATGCACTTCGTGTACAAAACGGACAATCTCTTTCAAAGTATCAGTATTTCATCCGGAAACTCGTCTGTTTCAAAGGGATTTCATTTTTTTAAACTTATTTGAACTCCTGACTTTTTGTGTGTTCAAAATGCACCATTCAAAGCCACATCATCATTTTTCAATCCTTTCTGACTTCATTTGTTATTTTTCATGCATTTACTAATTATTTTGAGCTATAAGACCCTAAAATTGAAAAGCATTTCAAATGAACTCTGAAAAGGTTGAAAGTTGGCATGATATCATCATTTCATCCACATAGCATGTGCAAGAAAGTTGAGAGGGTTACGGAAAAAACTGGATGCACTTCGTCTACAAAA
>NW_025309154.1:0-672 GCF_018294505.1 Triticum aestivum
GCTCGCCCCGGCGCGTGCCTCCCCTGCTTCTTCATCGGCTTGCCCACGCCGTCACCTGAACCGCGCCGCCTCTGCTCATCCCGTGCCCCGCCTCCGCCTCTGGCCCCGCAGGCCACCGCCGCGCCGGCGGCCAACCCCGGCACCTCGCCACGCCCCGGTGGCCATTGCCAGTGAAAGATCGTGGATGTCGCCTAGTGGGGGGGGGGTGAATAGGCGCTTTAAAATAATTACGGTTGAGGCTTGAACAAATGCGGAATAAACCTAGCGGTTAATTTGTCAAGCACAAAACCTACAACAACTAGGCTCACCTATGTGCACCAACAACTTATGCTAAGCAAGAAAAACTACTTAGGTGATAGCAAGATATATGACAAAGAACAATATGGCTATCACAAAGTAAAGTGCATAAGTAAAGGGGCTCGGGTAAGAGATAACCGAGGCACGCGGAGACGACGATGTATCCCGAAGTTCACACCCTTGCGGATGCTAATCTCCGTTTGGAGCGGTGTGGAGGCACAATGCTCCCCAAGAAGCCACTAGGGCCACCGTAATCTCCTCACGCCCTCGCACAATGCAAGATGCCGTGATTCCACTAAGGGACCCTTGAGGGCGGTCACCAAACCCGTACAAATGGCAACCCTTGGGGGCGGTCACCGAACCCGTACACTTTGG
>NW_025309155.1:0-672 GCF_018294505.1 Triticum aestivum
GTGAGTAATAGTCCACGAAACGGGTCAGAATCGACAAAAACCGCGAGTGTTGATGACCGACACGTAAGCGCGCCTTGTTGTTCAACAAGCATGGAAATCACTTCGGGATCGCAAAACGGTGAGTAATAGTCCACGAAACGGGTCAGAATCGACAAAAACCGCAAGTGTTGATGACCATCACGTAAACGCACCCCGGGGTTCGTTAATCGTGGAAGTCACTCCGGGTCCCCAAAACAGTGAGTAATAGTCCACGAAACGGGCCAGAATCGGCCAAAACTGTCAGTGCTGATGACCGACACATAAACGCACCTTGGAGTTCAACAAGCATGGAAATCAGTTTGTGAGCCCAAAACGGTGAGTAGTAGTCCATGAAACGAACCAGAATCGGCGAAAACTGCGAGTGTTGATGACCGACATGTAAACGCACCCCAGGGTTCGTTAATCGTGGAAGTCACTCTGAGACCCCAAAACAGTGAGTAATAGTCCACGGAACGGGCCAGAATCGGCCAAAACTGTCAATGTCGATGACCTCCACGTAAGCGCACCTTGGGATTCAACAAGCATGGAAATCACTTTGTGACCCCAAAACGGTGAGTAATAGTCCACGAAACGGGCCAGAATCGACAAAAACTGCGAGTGTTGATGACCGACACGTAAGCGCGCCTTGTTGTT
>NW_025309156.1:0-672 GCF_018294505.1 Triticum aestivum
GGAGACGCGTGCCGAGCGTTTGCACCCGCCACAACAATTCCAGACTTGTGAGAGGCCGCCTATGCAATATTTGGTGGCATGCTTGCCCCCGGAGGCCACCGGCCACAGTCGTAGACACGCGAAGAGCGATCCGCGTAGAGGGAATTGTTCGGATACTTCTCCATCACGAACAATTATGAAAAATTACCATCAGTCCTACAACACATGTGCCCACGTCGTGTAAAAAACTCATGATTTTATCGCGCTCCGAGTATTTAATAATATTCACGCCGCATCGTTACCGCAGAACGTCTACTACCGTGTCATCGCCGTCCGTGAGGGGGGGCATAACTCGGAGACGCGTGCCGCCTCTTCGGACATGCCACCACACCACCCCGCATGTATGAGGTCCCGGTGCCACGCTCCGGTGGCATTGCTACCCCCCAGGGCACCCGTCCCGCCTAACCCTGTAGCGTTTGACCACGGGATCTAGCCCTTTGACTTGGCACGGACGGGCTTTGACCAGTGGACCTCTCCACCCGGTTCTGTTAGGTCAGCCCATAGGAACACTTTGGAGCAACATCCTGGCCAGACCCACAGCAAGATCCCCTCCATGTAGACCTGACGTGTCCGTTTCCCCCCTCTAGGTGCCGGCGGCGGCGCCGTCCGTGAGGGGGGCACACCTCGGAGATG
>NW_025309157.1:0-671 GCF_018294505.1 Triticum aestivum
AACTGGATGCACTTCGTGTACAAAACAGACAATCTCTTTCAAAGTATCTGGATTTCATCCGGAAACTCGTGTGTTACAAAGGGATTTATTTTTTTAACCTAATTTGAACTCCTGACTTTTTGTGTGTTCAAAATGCACCATTCAAAGCCACATCATCAATTTTCAATCCTTTCTGACTTCATTTGTTATTTTTCATGCATTTACTAATTATTTTGAGCTATAAGACCCTAAAATTGAAAAGCATTTCAAATGAACTCTGAAAAGGTTGAAAGTTGGCATGATATCATCATTTCATCAACATAGCATGTGCAAGAAAGTTGAGAGGGTTACGGCAAAAACTGGATGCACTTCGTGTACAAAACGGACAATCTCTTTCAAAGTATCAGGATTTCATCCGGAAACTCGTGTGTTACAAAGGGATTTCATTTTTTAAACCTTATTTGAACTCCTGAATTTTTGTATGTTCAAAATGCACCATTCAAAGACACATCATCATTTTTCAATCCTTTCTGCCTTCATTTGTTATTTTTCATGCATTTACTAATTATTTTGAGCTATAAGACCCTAAAATTGAAAAGCATTTCAAATGAACTCTGAAAAGGTTGAAAGTTGGCATGATATCATCATTTCATCCACATAGCATGTGCAAGAAAGTTGAGAGGGTTACGGCA
>NW_025309158.1:0-671 GCF_018294505.1 Triticum aestivum
AGCCTATTTTTGCGTTCAGTATGCATCATTCAAAGTGACGTCATCAATTTGCAAAATGTTCTGACATCATTTGCTGTTTTTCAGTCATTTACCGATTTGTTTAGGGAGCTAAATGACGGTGAAATTGAAAATCACTACAAAATGAAATCTGAAAATGTTGGAACTTGGCATGGTATCATCATTTCGCCCGCATAGCATGTGCAAAAGAGTAGAGAGGGTCACGGCGAAAACTGGACGCACCTCGTGTACAAACTGGACAATCTCTTTCGGAGTATTAGGGTTTCGGACGAGAACTCATCTGTTACACGGGCACTTCAATGTTTTTTAAACTTATTTGAACTCCAGCCTATTTTTGCAATTAGAATGCATCATTCAAAGCGACGTCATCAATTTCCAACATGTTCTGACATCATTTGCTGTTTTTCAGTCATTTACCGATTTGTTTAGGGAGCTAAATGACGGTGAAATTGAAAATCACTACAAAATGAACGCTGAAAATGTTGGAACTTGGCATGGTATCATCATTTTGCCCACATAGCATGTGCAAAAGAGTAGAAAGGGTCACGGCGAAAACTGGACGCACCTCGTGTACAAACTGGACAATCTCTTTCGGAGTATTAGGGTTTCGGACGAGAACTCATCTGTTACACGGGCACTTCAATGTTTTTTAA
>NW_025309159.1:0-671 GCF_018294505.1 Triticum aestivum
AAATGACCGTGAAATTGAAAATCACTACAAAATGAACTCTGAACATGCTGGAACTTGGCATGGTAACATCATTTCACCCACATGGCATGTGCAAAATAGTAGAGAGGGTTACGGAAAAAAACTAGATGCACTTCTTGTACAAGCTGGACAATCTCTTTCGGAGTATCAGGGTTTTGGACAAGAACTCATCGGTTACACGGGCACTTCATTTTTTTAAACATATTTGAACTCCAGACTTTTTTTGCGTTCCGTATGCACCATTCAAAGCGAGGTCATCAATTTTCAACACGTTCTGACATCATTTGCTATTTTCAGTCATTTACCTATTTCTTTAGAGAGCTAAATGTCCGTGAAATTGAAAATCACTACAAAATGAACTCTAAAAAGGTTGAAACTTGGCATGGTATCATCATTTCACCCACATGGCATGTGAAAAAGAGTAGAGAGGGTTACGGCAAAAACTGGACGCACTTCGCGTACAAACTAGGCAATCTGTTTCGGAGTATCAGGGTTTCGGACGAGAACTCATCTGGTACACGGGCACTTCATTTTTTTAAACTTATTTGGACTCCAGACTTTTTTGCGTTCCTATGCACCATTCAAAGCGACGTCATAAAATTTCAACACTTTCTAACATCATTTGCTATTTTTAGTGATTTACCGATTTGTTT
>NW_025309160.1:0-671 GCF_018294505.1 Triticum aestivum
AACCCCAAGGTGCGCTTATGTGTCGGTCATCAACACTCACAGTTTTGGCCGATTCTGGCCCGTTTCGTAGACTATTACTCACTGTTTTGGGTTCCCGGTGTGATTTCCACGATTAACGAACCCTGGGGTGCGTTTACGTGTCGGTCATCAACACACACAGTTTTGGCAGATTCTGGCCCGTTTTGTGGACTGTTACTCACCGTTTTGCGGACCTGGAGTGTTTTCCACGATTAACGAAACCTGGGGTGCGTTTACATGTCGGTCATGAACACTCACTGTTTTCGCCTATTCTGGCCCGATTCGTGGACTATTAGTCACTGTTTTGGGGTCCCGGAGTGATTTCCATGATTAACAAACCCTGGGGTGCGTTTACGTGTCAGTCGTCAACACTCGCGGTTTTGGCAGATTCTAACCCGTTTCATGGACTATTACTCACCGTTTTGGGGTCCCGGAGTGATTTCCATGATTAACGAACCCATGGGTGCGCTTATGTGTCGGTCATCAACACTCACAGTTTTGGCCGATTCTGGCTCGTTCCGTAGACTATTACTCACTGTTTTGGGTTCCCGGAGTGATTTCCATGATTAATGAACCCATGGGTGCGCTTATGTGTCGGTCATCAACACTCATAGTTTTGGCCGATTCTGGCCCATTTCGTGGACTATTACTCA
>NW_025309161.1:0-671 GCF_018294505.1 Triticum aestivum
AATTTACAACCCTTTCCGACTTCATTAGTTATTTTTCATGCATGTACTGATTATTTTGAGCTATAAGACCATGAAATTGAGAAGCATTTGAAATGAACTCTGAAAAGGTTCCAAGTTGGCATGGTATCATCATTTCACCCACATAGCTTGTGCAAGATAGTATAGAGGCTTATAGAAAAAACTGGATGCACTTCGTGTACAAAACAGACAAGCTCCTTCGAAGTATCAGGGTTTCATACGGAAACTCGTCTGTTACAAAGGGATTTCATATTTTCGAACTTATTTGAACTCCATAGTTTTTTATGTTCAAAATGCACCATTCAAAGCCGTATCATTAATTTACAACCCTTTCCAACTTCATTTGTTATTTTTCATGCATTTACTTATTATTTTGAGCTATAAGACCATGAAATTGAAAAGCATTTGAAATGAACTCTGACAAGGTTCAAAGTTGGCATGGTATCATCACTTCACCCACATAGCATGTGCAAGAAAGTACAGAGGCTTACGGCAAAAACTGGATGCATTTCGTGTACAAAATAGACAATCTCCTTCGAAGTATGAGGGTTTCATACGGAAACTCGTCTGTTACAAAGGGATTTCATTTTTTGAACTTATTCGAACTCCATAGTTTTTCTATGTTCAGAATGCACCATTCAAAGCCACATCAT
>NW_025309162.1:0-671 GCF_018294505.1 Triticum aestivum
TTTCCTCTTCTTATTTATTTCTCCTCTTCTTCCTCTCCTCTTCTTCTCCTTTCTTCCTCTTCTTATTTCCCTTTTTCCTCTCCTTCTTTTTCTTCTTCTTCCTTCTTTCTAGCTAGATATATAAAACTTTTCTTAAAATGTAACTTTTGCATATATAAAACTTTTTCTTCTTCTTCCTTCTTCCTTCTTCCTTCTCTTCCTTCTTCCTAATTAAATATATAAAACTTTTCTAAAAATGAAACTACCCTAAAATTAATGTACTAAATCAGAGAACATCAATGTACTAAAATTAATGTATTTTTAAAACACCATGCATACTACAATTGAAAAAATACATACATTCATACAAAAAACATGTAAAATATACATACATACATATATGAACATACATAAGAAATACATATATCTAAAAAAATACATACATACATATATGAAAATATAAAAGCATCTAAAAATATGTAAAAAATAGCATATATATAATTAAAAACAACGGCGGCGGCGGCGGGGCCGGCAGGGGCGCACGGTGCTCACAAGAGCGGCATCGGGGCGGGCAGGGGCGAGTGGCGGGCAGCGTCGGGGCGAGCAGGGGCACGGGGAGTGGCGGCGATGGTGTCGAGCGCGATGCGGGGCGGCGACAGCGTCACGGGGAGGTGACCGCGACGGCGCGGGGT
>NW_025309163.1:0-671 GCF_018294505.1 Triticum aestivum
GGCAGAGGAGCCGGAGGGGGAAAGTTGCGGGTTCGATAGGTTAGGGGGGTGTGGCGGACGAACGGACCGCGTATCCGGATTCGTCTCGTCGTTCTGAGCAACTTTCATGTTGAAAATATTTTAATCCGAGTTACGGATTAAAAGATATGATTTTCTAAAGATTATATTAATTTCTGGAATTTAATTAATTAATTATTTAATTCGAAAATGAATTTATGACGTCAGCATGATGTCATGCTGACGTCAGCAGTCAACAGGGTTGACTTGGTCAACCTGACAGGTGGGTCCCGTTCGTCATTGACTGTTTAGTCTAATTAATATTTAGCTAATCTAATTACTGTTTAATTAAACTAATTAGTTAATTAGGTTAATCTAATTATGATTAATTAACTTAATTAATTCCTTAATTAATTAATTAATTAATTAATTATTATTTATTTATTTATTTTTTTTTTAATTCTTTCTTTTTTTTTCATTTCATTTTTTTAACACGTTCTGGGGGGCGTGGGCCCCGTTTGTCTGAGGCACAGAGGCCTTGCGGGTCGGGCGTGCGGGCGTGCGGGCGGGCGCCGGCCCGAGCCAAAGGAGGCGCTGGGGCAACGGGGGCAGCGGCGAGGTGCGCTGGGCGCAGCGGGCGCCCGCACTGGATGCAACCAGTCAGGGCCACGACG
>NW_025309164.1:0-671 GCF_018294505.1 Triticum aestivum
TGTACAAACTGGACAATGTCTTTCGGAGTATCAGGGTTTCGGACGAGAACTCATCTGTTACACGGGCACTTCAATGTTTTTTAAACTTATTTGAACTCTGGACTTCTTTTGCGTTCTTTATGCAGCATTCAAAGCGACGTCATCAATTTCCAACATGTTCTGACATCATTTGCTGTTTTTGAGTCATTTACCTAATTGTTAAGAGAGCTAAATGACCGTGAAATTGAAAATCACTACAAAATGAATTGTGAAAATGTTGAAATTTGGCATGGTATCATCATTTCACCCACATAGCATGTGCGGAAGAGTAGAGAGGGTCACGGCAAAAACTGGACGCACTTCGTGTACAAATTGGACAATCTCTTTCGGAGTATCAGGGTTTCGGACGAGAACTCATCTGTTACACGGGCACTTCAATATTTTTTAAACTTATTTGAACTCCGGACTTCTTTTGTGTTCTATGCAGCATTCAAAGCGACGTCATCAATTTCCAACATGTTCTAACATCATTTGTTGTTTTCCAGTCATTTACCTAATTGTTTAGGAGAGCTAAATGACCGTGAAATAGAAAATCACTACAAAATGAACTGTGAAAATGTTGAAACTTGGCATGGTATCATCATTTCACCCGCATAGAATGTGCGAAAGAGTAGAGAGGGTCACGGCAAAAA
>NW_025309165.1:0-671 GCF_018294505.1 Triticum aestivum
GTTTGGTTCTTCTCTTTGTGAGTTTTGGAGCTTATGGTCATCTTGGTGACAAGCTCCAGTTCATCAAAAACAGAGTTCACTCGCATCTTCTATGATGTTTTCGATGTTGGAGGTTATGCCAGTTCTTCTCAGTTGGAGGTTTCACTCCTCTATTTGTTGGCATACCTCCCCTTCCTCTTCTTACTATATTATCGGTCCTTATTTGGTTCTTCTCTTTGTGAGTTTTGGAGCTTATGGTCATCTTGGCGACAAGCTCGAGTTCATCGAAAACGGAGTTCACTCGCATCTTCTATGATTTTTTCGATGTTGGAGGTTATGCCGGTTCTTCTCGTTTGCAGGTTTCACTCCTATATTTGTTGGCATACCTCCCCTGCCTCTTCTCACTATATTATCGGTTCTTGTTTGGTTCTTCTCTTTGTGAGTTTTGGAGCTTATGGTCATCTTGGTGACAAGCTCGAGTTCATCGAAAACGGAGTTCACTCGCATCTTCTATGATGTTTTCGATGTTGGAGGTTATGCCGGTTCTTCTCAGTTGGAGGTTTCACTCCTCTATTTGTTGGCATACCTCCCCTGCCTCTTCTTACTATATTATTGGTTCTTGTTTGGTTCTTCTCTTTGTGAGTTTTGGAGCTTATGGTCATCTTGGTGACAAGCTCGAGTTCATCGAAAAC
>NW_025309166.1:0-671 GCF_018294505.1 Triticum aestivum
TATGATACCATGCCAACTTTCAACTTTTTCAGAGTTCATTTGAAATGCTTTAATGTCTTATGGTTCGGCCCTCGTAATAATTAAAAATAGCAACAATAAGTATTTTGTTGTAAGTAGAAACAAAATAAAATAAATAAAGCAAGAAAGAAAACAAAAAAACAAAAAAAGTGTTTTCAAATTTGAAAACTAATGGCACTAACAGAAAGTTTATAATTTTCCTAAAACTAAAAGCAAAAACAATTAAAAAATAAAGCAAAAAACAAAAGAAAATAAATAATGCAGAAAACAAAAGAAAAAAACTGGAAAATAAATAAATATAGCAACAATAAGTAAAGACAACAAAAAAACAAAAAAAATGCCTCCTACTGGGCCCCTACGGCCTGAATACGACTAGAAACCCTACTATGGGCCAGGATTCAGGCCCGCAGTAGGCCCAGAAGGCCCATCAGGCAAAGCAATAGCAAGTAGGCCCGAAAGCCTGCGGTGGAGAGGAGCTCGAGAGGGGTGCGGCAGTGGGGCTTATAAACCACTGCGCGCCCCTCTCAACTAGCGAGGTGGGACTAAACTTTGGCCCCGAGGCGGGCAGCACAGAGGCCTTTGGTCCCGGTTGGTGGCACCAACCGGGACTAAAGGGGTGGCATTAGTCCCGGTTGGTGCCACCAACCGGGACC
>NW_025309167.1:0-671 GCF_018294505.1 Triticum aestivum
AAAGCTCGACTTGTCGTTAAGATGTTTTTCGACAAGTTGAAGGAGTTGACTACGATGAGACTTTCTCACTCGTAGCGATGATAAGAGTTTGTTGGAATTATATTAGCAATTACTGCATTATTTATGAAATCTTGCAGATAGGATGTCAAAACATTGTTTCCTCGACGATTTTTGAGGAAAGGTTGTATGTGATACAACCGAAAGGTTTTGTCCATCCTGAAATATGCTAATAAGTATGCAAAGCTCCAGCAATCCTTCTGAGGACTAGAGTGAACATCTCGGAGTTGGAATGTATGCTTTGATGATGATCAAAGATTTTGGGTGTATACAAAGTTTATGAGAAACTTGTATTTCCAAAGAAGTGAGTGGGAGCACTATAGAATTTCTGATGAGTATATGTTGTTGACATAATAATGATCGAAATGACGTAGAATTTCTAGAAAGCATAAAGGGTTATTTGGAAAGTATTCTTCAATGGAAAAGCCTGGATTAAGCTGCTTGAGCATTGAGCATCAACATCTATAAGGATAGATTAAAACGCTTAATGGTACTTTCAAATGAGCACATACCTTGACATGATCTTGAAGGTGTTCAAGATGAACCAGTCAAAGAAGGAGTTCTTGCCTGAGTTGTAAGGTACGAGGTTAAGACTTAAAGATCGACCACGGCAG
>NW_025309168.1:0-671 GCF_018294505.1 Triticum aestivum
TTTTTTTGATAAGCAATATGACATGTGAAAGTTCTAACTAATTACCAATATCACAAAGAAATAGATCAATATCACAATATGGACTTGCAAAAACACTAAAATCCTCAATTAAATCTCTGTTTTGCATTAAAAAGCCTACATAGTACATACTACATGGACCATAGTACATACCTTGAGAAGTTCAAAAAGACTATGTTTCTGGCTCACGCTTTTGCATTGCCATGAAGGTGTCAATTATATCATCTTCATTCACCTCGAAGAAAGCATCCCTCTCAATGTATGTGACTAGACAATCATCCAAAATACTATCGCCCATCTTATTTCTCAACTTGCTCTTGACTAAACTCATGGCAGAAAAGGGAAGGAACAGATGGGTAGTTTGGTACTCCTTTCCAACTCTGTTTGAAAGCATGCGTAAATTACACGCCTTTCCAACAGTAGCTTAAGCTACTGGCCATTTGAGTGAAGATGCTGTGAGCATGAAACTAAATACACAACCTTATTACAGCCCCTCAATCCAATTAAGACCCATAATACAACATGAATTCTGTTTAATTAAGCATGGCTGGACCTGGACAGTAAGTTCAACATTCAGTTCAATACCTCAAAAGTACAAAACAAAATTAACAGTCTCAGATTTCTGATGCAACCATGAACCAGTGTAAGATGTC
>NW_025309169.1:0-671 GCF_018294505.1 Triticum aestivum
ATATATAGTGGGGGGAAGGGAGGGCAGCAAGATCTAAGCCTTGGGCGCCTCCCTCCTCCCCTGCAACACCTCTCTCTCTCTCGCAGAAGCTTGGCGAAGCCCTGTCGGAGACCCGCTACATCCACCACCACGCCGTCGTGCTGTTGGATCTCCATCAACCTCTCCTCCCCCTTGCTGGATCAAGAAGGAGGAGACGTCGCTGCATCGTACGTGTGTTGAACGTGGAGGTGCCGTCCGTTCGGCACTCGGTCATCGGTGATTTGGATCACGGCGAGTACGACTCCGTCATCCACGTTCATTGGAACGCTTCCGCTCGCGATCTACAAGGGTATGTAGATGCACTCCTTTCCCCTCGTTGCTAGTAGACTCCATAGATGCATCTTGGTGAGCGTAGGAAAATTTTAAATTATGCTACGATTCCCAACAGTGGTATCAGAGCCAGGTCTATGCGTAGTTACTATGCACGAGTAGAACACAAAGCAGTTGTGGGCGTTGAGTTTGCCAATTCTTCTTGCCGCTACTAGTCTTTTCTTGTTTCGGCGGCATTGTAGGATGAAGCGGCCCGGACCGACCTTACACGTACTCTTACGTGAGACAGGTTCCACCGACTGACATGCACTAGATGCATAAGGTGGCTAGCGGGTGTCTGTCTCTCCTACTTTAGTCGGAAC
>NW_025309170.1:0-671 GCF_018294505.1 Triticum aestivum
GCACCCTGGGGTTCGTCAATCATGGAAATGACTCTGAGACCCCAAAATAGAGTAGTAGTCCAAGAAACGGGCCAGAATCGGCCCAAACTGTGATTGTTGATGACCGACACGTAAGCGCACCTTGGAGTTCGACAACCATGGAAATCGCTTTGGGACCCCAAAACGGTGAGTAATAGTCCATGAAACGGGCCAAAATCGGCCAAAACTGCGAGTGTTGATGACCAACACGTAAGCACACCTTGGAGTTCGACAACTATGGAAATCGCTTCGGGACCCCAAAACGGTGAGTAATAGTCCACGAAACCCGTCAGAATTGGCCAAAACTATGAGTGTTGATGACAGACACATAAACGAACCCCGGGGTTCATCGATCGTGGAAATTGCTCTAGGTCCCCAAAACATTGAGTAATAGTGCACGAAACGGACACGATTCGGCCAAATATGTGAGTGTTGATGACCGACACGTAAACGCACCCTGGGGTTCGTCAGTCATGGAAATGCCTCTGAGACCCCAAAATAGAGTAGTAGTCCAAGAAACGGGCCAGAATCGGCCCAAACTGTGATTGTTGATGACCGACACGTAAGCGCACCTTGGAGTTCGACAACCATGGAAATCGCTTTGGGACCCCAAAACGGTGAGTAATAGTCCATGAAACGGGCCAAAATCGGCC
>NW_025309171.1:0-671 GCF_018294505.1 Triticum aestivum
CCAGTTGCAGGACCCACGAGACTCACTCCTCCTCTTATGACGGTGAGCATCTACAATGGAAACCCAGGGATAAGATCTCTACTACATCACCGCCACCTCCTTCTTCATCACAAAAAGAAACTTGAGTATCGGGTATGGGCACTCCCCTTGGCTTGTGCCAAGCTTGGGGGAGGTGCCCCGGTATCGTATCACCTCCACTATCTTTTGCCTTTACTTATCTTAGTTCGATCCATAGTTATCTTTTGCTTTAGATGAATAAAAGTTTATATTGATCCTTTATTTTTGAGAGTTTGCTTAGTGATCTATCCTTATAATCGTGTGCGAGATATATAATAAAGGTTAGTTTGAGTTTTGCTTTCTTTACTTTCATGTTTCAATAAAAAGAAGGAAATGAATGAAAAAGATCATATGCTAATCCTATGGTAAGTAATGACATCACATAAGGAAGAGTATAAGTAGAAAATTTTATTGGAGATTTACAAACATGGCATTGGTCAATGATGCAATTCATGAAAGATTTAATAAGGGAAGAGAATATTCACATGCAAATACACTATCTTGGACATTTTTTGTGATTGAGAGCCCCATCAAATTATTGTATGCCAAAATTGTTGACGTTGGACAAGGAAGATAACGTAATGATTTATGTTTATTCATATTCACATAGAAGT
>NW_025309172.1:0-671 GCF_018294505.1 Triticum aestivum
CGCCCCGACCACCACCGCGGCCCCGCACGGCGCTCGCCCCACTCCTCCCTGCCGCTCCGGCCGCTGCCGGCCCCGTCCACCGCTCGGTCGCCTCGCCGGCGCCGCTCGCAGCCCGGCCAACCTCACTGTGGCTGCGGCCCCTCCGGCCGTCGTCGTGGCCTCGGCCTCCCCCGTTGCGCCCCATTCGGGCGCTCAACTGCGCCTCTCCCCGTTCGCCCGCCCCGGTTGGGCTGGGTCCCTGACCAGTGGGGTCGGCCCCACTGTTAAAACGAAAATAAAAAAAAAGGGAAAACTAAATGTTAAAAATAATAATTAAAATATTAATTAATTAATTAATTAATTAGAGAATTAATTAACTTAATTAAATCAGATTAGATTTAACCTAATCACTAATTAAAGCTAATTAACCACTGTTAATTAAATCTGATTAGGTTAATTAGATAACAGAGAATGACATGCGGGACCCACCTGTCAGGGTTGACTCAGTCAACCCTGTTGACTGCTGACGTCAGCATGACATCATGCTGACGTCATAAATACATTTTTTCGAATTAATTAATTAATTAATTAAATTCCAGAAATTAATAAAATCTTTTAAAAATCATATCTTTTAATCCGTAACTCGGATTAAAATATTTTCAACATGAAAGTTGCTCAGAACGACGAGACGA
>NW_025309173.1:0-671 GCF_018294505.1 Triticum aestivum
CTTTTCAGAGTTCATTTGAAATGCTTTTCAATTTTAGGGTCTTATAGCTCAAAATAATTAGTAAATGCATGAAAAATAACAAATGAAGTCAGAAAGGATTGAAGAATGATGATGTGGCTTTGAATGGTGCATTTTGAACACACAAAAAGTCAGGAGTTCAAATAAGGTTTAAAAAATGAAATCCCTTTGTAACAGACGAGTTTCCGGATGAAATCCTGATACTTTGAAAAAGATTGTCCGTTTTGTACACGAAGTGCATCCGGTTTTTGCCGTAACCCTCTCAACCTTCTTGCACATGCTATGTGGATGAAATGATGATATCATGCCAACTTTCAACCTTTTCAGAGTTCATTTGAAATGCTTTTCAATTTTAGGGTCTTATAGCTCAAAATAATTAGTAAATGCATGAAAAATAACAAATGAAGTCAGAAAGGATTGTAAAATGATGATGTGGCTTTGAATGGTGCATTTTGAACACACAAAAAGTCAGGAGTTCAAATAAGGTTTAAAAATTGAAATCCCTTTGTGACAGACGAGTTTCCGGATGAAATTCTGATACTTTGAAAGAGATTGTCCGTTTTGTACACGAAGTGCATCCATTTTTTTGCCGTAACCCTCTCAACGTTCTTGCACATGCTATGTGGATGAAATGATGATATCATGCCAACTTT
>NW_025309174.1:0-671 GCF_018294505.1 Triticum aestivum
CTGTTTTTTTTCTTCTGTTTGTTTTTTTCTTCTGTTTTTTTCTTATTTTTTTCTTCTGTTTGTTTTTTTCTTCTATTTTTTTCTTCCTTTTTCCTTCTTTCTTCTTCTTCCTTTTTCCTTTTAAAATCAAAAAAATAAAACTAATTCATTTTAAAATCTTAAAAATACAATTATATATC
Organism: Triticum aestivum; assembly: GCF_018294505.1. Taxonomy (NCBI): domain Eukaryota; kingdom Viridiplantae; phylum Streptophyta; class Magnoliopsida; order Poales; family Poaceae; genus Triticum; species Triticum aestivum. The sequence goes on from NW_025309174.1 coordinate 180, forward strand.
AAAAAAATCAGAAAAATGAAACTAATTCATTTTAAAATCCCTTGAAGGTTTGATACATCATTCAGTTCATCGACCAAATACAAAGTTTGGTACAATAAATTATTACATATCAATTCTTCCCTTGTGTCCCTGCTTGCTTACGATTGTGCCGTATCCATGGAGCATCCTCATCATTTAACTTAATGCTTGGGTCAGTGTTCACTTTGAAGGGCGGAATTTCACCAAACATATTATAATCTTCTGACATGTCTGTCTTGTCCTCCACTCCCACGATGTTTCTTTTCCCTGAAAGAACAATGTGGCGCTTTGGATCATCGCATGATGTACTGATCGTTTTCTTATCTTTCCGTTTCCTCGGTTTGCTACTCATGTCCTTCAAATAAAAAACCTGAGCGACATCTTTGGCAAGGACGAATGGTTCGTCAAGGTAACCAAGATTGTTGAAATCCACCATTGTCATTCCGTATTGCTCGTCCACCTTTACCCCACCTC
>NW_025309175.1:0-671 GCF_018294505.1 Triticum aestivum
GCTGTGACGCCCGGATAATCAAGCTACAGTAAACCTTTGCTAATGATGCCACGTCACCACGATTACTGTTGCTAAACTCACATTGGTTCGAAACCGATTCAAATTCAAATTCAAAATAAAGTCAAACAGTTAAAGTTTTCAAAAGTCAAAACTAAAATGTTCTAAATGTAACAAATAATTCATAAGTAATGTTGGTGGAGGAACCACATTTTTATAAAATGTCTAAATGCATTCAATTAATTAAAACTGTCGGTAAAACAAATAAATAAATGTGTTGGTATTTTATAAAATACTAAACTATATTATTTGGGGGTTAAACCTTTTTGTGGCAGAGGTATAATTAGTGTTACTATTTAAGATACAACTTTTATATTTTATAAAACAAAAATAAAAGAAAACTGAAAAGAAATAGAATAAAAAAAAGAAAAGACAAAAAAAAGAAGGGAAAAGGGAAAAAGGAGGCCCCCCCCCCACTGGGCTCCGGCCCAGCAGGCCGGCCCAGTCGAACACCGGCCCAGCCGGGCCTCCTTATCCATCCCCCAACCCACCCCCGAAACCCTACCCACGACCCCCACTCTCCCTCGCCCCCTCCCCCACGTTCGCTCCCCTCTCCCCCGATCTGGATCGGGATCGGGGGGAGGCCACCGACGCGCCGCCGCTCCCCTGAGGCC
>NW_025309176.1:0-671 GCF_018294505.1 Triticum aestivum
CGGCGTCCGTCGTCCCCACCGCAACAACGTCCGCCTCGACTCGCGTTACGCTAAGACAGGCTGGCAGTGGTGTCACGTGCTCGTCTCGGCGTCCGTCGTCGCTACCGCGACGACGTCCGCCTCGACTCACGTTACGCTAAGACAGGGTGGCAGTGGTGTCACGTGCTCGTCTCAGCGTCCGTCGTCGGTACCGCGACGACGTCCGCCACGACTCGCGTTACGCTAAGACAGGAAGGCAGTGGTGTCATGTGCTCGTCTCGGCGTTTGTCATCCCTACCGCGACGACGTCCGCCTCGACTCGCGATACGCTAAGACAGGGTGGCAGTGGTGTCACGTGCTTGTCTTGGCGTCCATCGTCGCTACCGCGACAACGTCCGCCTTGACTCGCGTTACGCTAAGACAGGCTGGCAGTGGTGTCACGTGCTCGTCTCGGCGTCCGTCGTCACTACCACGATGACGGACGCCTCGACTCGTGTTACGCTAAGACAGGGTGGCAGTGGTGTCACTTGCTCGTCTCGGCGTCCGTCGTGGCTACCGCGACGACATCCGCCTCGACTCGCGTTACGCTAAGACAGGGTGGTAGTGGTGTCACGTGCTCGTCTTGGCGTCTGTCGTCTCTACCGCGACGACGTCCGCCTCGACTCGCGTTACGCTAAGACAGGGAGGCAGTG
>NW_025309177.1:0-671 GCF_018294505.1 Triticum aestivum
ATTTACTAATTATTTTGAGCTATAAGACCCTAAAATTGAAAAGCATTTCAAATGAACTCTGAAAAGGTTGAAAGCTGGAATGATATCATCATTTCATCCACATACCATGTGCAAGAAAGTTGAGAGGGTTACGGCAAGAACTGGATGCACTTCGTGATCAGGATTTCATCTGGAAACTTGTCTGTTACAAAAGGATTTCATTTTTTAAACCTTATTTGAACTCCTGACTTTTTGTGTGTTCAAAATGCACTATTCCAAGCCACATCATAATTTTTCAATCCTTTCTGACTTCATTTGTTATTTTTCATGCATTTACTAATTATTTTGAGCTATAAGACCCTAAAATTGAAAAGCATTTCAAATGAACTCTGAAAAGGTTGAAAGTTGGCATGATATCATCATTTCATCCACATAGCATGTGCAATAAAGTTGAGAGGGTTACGGTAAAAACTGGATGCACTTCGTGTACAAAACGGACAATCTCTTTCAAAGTATCAGGATTTCATCCGGAAAGTCGTGTGTTACAAAGGGATTTCATTTTTTAAACCTTATTTGAACTCCTGACTTTTTGTGTGTTCAAAATGCACCATTCAAAGCCACATCATCATTTTTCAATCCTTTCTGACTTCATTTGTTATTTTTCATGCATTTACTAATTATTTTGAGCTATA
>NW_025309178.1:0-670 GCF_018294505.1 Triticum aestivum
TTCAAATAAGGTTTAAAAAATGAAATCCCTTTGTAACACACGAGTTTCCGGATGAAATCCCGATACTTTGAAAGAGATTGTCCGTTTTGTACACGAAGTGCATCCAGTTTTTGCCGTAACCCTCTCAACTTTCTTGCACATGCTATGTGGATGAAATGATGATATCATGCCAACTTTCAACCTTTTCAGAGTTCATTTGAAATGCTTTTCAATTTTAGGGTCTTATAGCTCAAAATAATTAGTAAATGCATGAAAAATAAAAAATGAAGTCAGAAAGGATTGAAAAATGATGATGGTGGATTTGAATGGTGCATTTTGAACACACAAAAAGTCAGGAGTTCAAATAAGGTTTAAAAAATGAAATCCCTTTGTAACACACGAGTTTCTGGATGAAATCCTGATACTTTGAAAGAGATTGTCCGTTTTGTACACGAAGTGCATCCAGTTTTTGCCGTAACCCTCTCAACTTTCTTGCACATGCTATGTGGATGAAATGATGATATCATGCCAACTTTCAACATTTTCAGAGTTCATTTGAAATGCTTTTCAATTTTAGGATCTTATAGCTCAAAATAATTAGTAAATGCATGAAAAGTAACAAATGAAGTCAGAAAGGATTGAAAAATGAAGATGTGGCTTTGAATGGTGCATTTTTAACACACAAAAAGTC
>NW_025309179.1:0-670 GCF_018294505.1 Triticum aestivum
GACACCACATAAAAGGGCTTTAAAAGAAATGCCACAGTCGGGCGTCTGAGTGACACCACCTAAAGGGCTTTAAAAGAAATGCCACAGTCGGGCGTCTGAGCAACACCACATAAAGGGCTTTAAAAGAAATGCCACAGTCGGGCATCTGAGCGACACCACAAAAAGGGCTTTAAAAGAAATGCCACAGTCGGGCGTCTGAGGGTGTCAGGACCCCGACTCGATGTCACATAGATCTAGCTGGTAACACCTCATATCACTTTGCGGCCTCACGCACGGTATCCCCACGGGTGTCGTCTTACCTTTTCCCGGGACCGTTTGCGCCTTTTGGCTCACGTATATGATAGTGTCGCTAGCATCCATATGATAAAGAGCCCGGGCTGACATGACTAGTCGTAAACCCAAAGTGGCACAGACTTACAGGGACAGGCATCCATGACCCAGCTTCGAACGTGTCGGTCATCAGCAAGTGGGTCCGGGCTGTAGCACTGGGCTAGCAGGACTCCGGTAAACCGGGCTGTAGCGGGCTAACAGGACTCCGGTACTCAAAGCGTGACATTTCCCCGAAGGGACAGACACAGGAACGAAGAAGGACACATGCCGGCCAGCCTAAGTGTTCCAGAGCAGTAGCAAGCTACCATGGCTCAGCGGTAACACTAGGAGACATTTCCCG
>NW_025309180.1:0-670 GCF_018294505.1 Triticum aestivum
ACCCGGGGTTCGTAAATCGTGGAAATCATTTCGGGACCCCGATAACTAAGTAATAGTCCAAGAAACGGGCCAGAATCGGCCCAAACTGCGATTGTTGATGACCTACACTTAAGCGCACCTTGGGGTTCAACAACCATGGAACTCGCTTTGGGGCCCCAAAACGGTGAGTAACAGTCCACGACACAGGTCAGAATCGACAAAAACCGCGAGTGTTGATAAGCAACCCGTAAGCGCACCCAGGGGTTCGTTAATCGTGGAAATCACTCCGGGGACCCAAAAAAGTGAGTAATAGTCCACGAAACGGGCCAGAATCGGCCAAAACTATGAATGTTGATGACCGACACGTAAACGCACGCCGGGGTTCGTTAATCGTGGAAATCACTCCGGGACCCCAAAACAGTGAGTAATAGTATACAAAAAAGGAAAGAATCGGACAAAAGTGTAAGTGTTGATGACCGAAACGTAAACGCACCCCGCGGTTCGTTAATCGTTGAAATCACTTCGATACCCCAAAACAGTGCGTAATACTCCACGAAACGGGCCAGAATCGGCCAAAACTGCGAGTGTTGATGAGCGACACATAAATGCACCCCGGTGTTCGTCAATCATGGAAATCACGTCGAGACCCAAAAACAGAGTAATAGTCCAAGAAACGGGCCAGAATTGGCCA
>NW_025309181.1:0-670 GCF_018294505.1 Triticum aestivum
AAGTGCCAGTGTAACAGATGAGTTCTCGTCCGAAACCCTGATACTCCGAAAGAGATTGTCCAGTTTGTACACGAAGTGCGTCTAGTTTTTGCCGTAACCCTCTCTACTATTTTGCACATGCTATGTGGGTGAAATGATGATACCATGCCAAGTTTCGACATTTTCAGAGTTCATTTTGTAGTGATTTTCAATTTCACGGTCATTTAGCTCTCTAAACAAATCGGTAAATGACTGAAAAATAGCAAATGATGTCAGAAAGTGTTGAAAATTGATGACGTCGCTTTGAATGGTGCGTACGGAACGCAAAAAAAGTCTGGAGATGTAATAAGTTAAAAAAATGAAGTGGCAGTGTAACAGATAAGTTCTCATTCGAAACCCTGATACTCCGAAAGAGATTGTCCAGTTTGTACACGAAGTGCGTCCAGTTTTTGCCGTAACCCTCTCTACTCTGTTGCCATACTATGTGGGTGAAATGATGATACCATGCCAAGTTTCGACATTTTCAGAGTTCATTTTGTAGTGATTTTCAATTTCACGGTCATTTAGCTCTCTAAACAAATCGGTAAATGACTGAAAAATAGCAAATGATGTCAGAAAGTGTTGAAAATTGATGACGTCGCTTTGAATGGTGCGTACGGAACGCAAAAAAAGTCTGGAGTTGTAATAAGTT
>NW_025309182.1:0-670 GCF_018294505.1 Triticum aestivum
CACGTAAACGCACCCCAGGGTTCGTTAATCATGGAAATTACTCTGGGACCCTAAAATAGTGAGTAATAGTCCAGGAAACGGGCCAGAATCGGCCAAAACTATGAGTGTTGATGACCGACACGTAAGTGCACCTTGGAGTTCAACATGCATGGAAATCACTTTGTGACCCCAAAACGGTGAGTAATAGTCCATGAAACGGTTCAGAATCAACAAAAACTGCGAGGGACCCCAAAACAGTGAGTAATAGTCCATGAAACGGGACAGAATCGGCCAAAATTGCGAGTGTTGATGACCGACATGTAAACGCACCCCAGGGTTCGTTAATCGTGGAAGTCACTGCGAGACCCCAAAATAGTGAGTGATAGTCCACGAAACGGGGAAGAATCGGCCAAAACTGTCAATGTTGATGACCTACACGTAAGCGCACCTTGTTGTTCAACAAGCATGGAAATCACGTCGGGACCCCAAAACGATGAGTAATAGTCCACGAAACGGGTCAAAATCGACAAAAACCGCGAGTGTTGCTGACTGACGCGTAAATGCACCCCGGGGTTCGTTAATCGTGGAAGTCACTCCGGGACCCCAAAACAGTTAGTAATAGTCCACGAAATGGGCCAGAATCGGCCAAAACTGCTATTGTTGATGACCGACGTGTAATAGCACTCCAGGG
>NW_025309183.1:0-670 GCF_018294505.1 Triticum aestivum
ATTATCTATCTTGGATGTTTTATATGCATTATTATGCTATTTTATATTATTTTTGGGACTAACCTATTAACCTAGTGCACAGTACCATTTGCTTTTTTTCCTTGTTTTTTTCTTATATAGAAAATCAATACAAAATGAAGTCCAAATAGAATGAAACTTTTTGACGATTTTTCTTGGACAAGAAGACACCCACGAAGCTTTGGGAGGAGGCCAGAGGAGCCACAAGGTGGCCACAAGCCAGGAGGTCATGCCCTAGGGGGGCGCGCCTCTAGGGCTTGTGGGCCCCTTGGAGCTTGATGAGGACATGACTACCTTGGATATGACCAAAAATATTGCATATATGCATATTTGTCATGTGATTTCTAGTGCAAACTATTTAATAATCTATTTATGTTATCCAGAACAAAAATACTTCACACACTTTTGTGTTTTGTCTAATTGCAGGTGTATGGGACATTTGTACAATCCACATATGAAGATAAGGAAGAAAGAGATGTTTATTTGCTGTCCAAAAAGTTCTCTCACGTCACTTTTGGCCCAAGAGAAGATAGAGTCCAAGTCTCTCACGTTCTGGATTCAGATTCGGACTGCACAGACATACCTGACTCAAAACGCACACAAGTTTTTCATACGGACTCCGAATTGGGTGATTCTTTTTTTGTTGGAAACT
>NW_025309184.1:0-670 GCF_018294505.1 Triticum aestivum
CCCTCTCTACATTCTTGCACATGCTATGTGGGTCAAATGATGATACCATGCCAACTTTCAACCTTTTTCAGTGTTCATTTGAAATGCTTTCCAATTTCAGGGTCCTATAGCTCAAAATAACCAGTAAATGCATGAAAAATTACAAATGAAGTCAGAAAGGGTTGAAAATTGATGATGTGGCTTTGAATGGTGCATTTTGAGCACAGAAAAACTATGGAGTTCAGATAAGTTCAAAAAAAATGAAACCCCTTTGTAACAGACGAGTTTCCGTATGAAACCCTGATACTTCGAAAGATATTGTCCGTTTCGTACACGAAGTGCATCCAGTTTTTGCCGTAACCCTCTCTACTTTCTTGCACATGATATGTGGGTCAAATGAAGATACCATGCCAACTTTCAACCTTTTCAGAGTTCATTTGAAATGCTTTTCAATTTCAGGGTCTTATAACTCAAAATAATCAGTAAATGCATGAAAAATAACAAATGAAGTCAGAAAGGGTTGAAAATTGATGATGTGGCTTTGAATGGTGCATTTTGAGCACAGAAAAACTATTGAGTTCAAATAAGTTCAAAAAAATTGAAATCCGTTTGTAACAGACAAGGATTCGTATGAAACCCTGATACTTCGAAAGAGATTGTCAGTTTTGTACATGAAGTGCATCCAGTTTTT
>NW_025309185.1:0-670 GCF_018294505.1 Triticum aestivum
TTAACATTATCCATACTTCATATACTATGCGAAAGATACCATGCTGATGATATCGACAGATAACAGAGATGAAACTGCATTATGCAGGTAATGAAAAATGGGGCGATCATTCAGTCAGCGGTCTATGGCGATTTGCTAGATTCATGTTCAGATTTTTCAGCTCTGGTTGCTGCTCACCACAGTTCCATGGAAGCGCCAGGGGTAAAAGGCCACACTGTTCAGAACACCGAGAATTCTGCAGCCACGATTGACTCCAAACCAATTAAAGAAGACAGCAATACGGCTGATATTGCTCCGAGCAATGAAGCAGGTTCTTCTAAGCTAATTGAGGAAGAGGAAACGGAGAGTGGCCAAGTGAGTTGGCATGCGTACAAGCTGTACATCACACAGGCTTGGGGTTGGTGGGGAGTTGTGCTCATTCTAGCTATATCTGTGCTGACAGAGGGCTCCAGAATGGCCAGCAACTACTGGCTGTCATATGAATCATCAGGGGGCACCATATTTGACATCTCCATGTTTCTTGGTGTCTATGCGTCAATAGTTTCTGCTTCGGTCGTATTTCAGTTCATCAGCCTTCTTTTCATCGCTTTTTTGGGGCTTAAATCAGCCCAGGCCTTCTTCGGTAAGATGTTTAATACTCCCTCCGTTCGTTTTTATAAGGCGTTTCAGA
>NW_025309186.1:0-670 GCF_018294505.1 Triticum aestivum
GCTTAGATCCCATGCAAGAAATGGGAATGAATTTCAAACACCGGGGCACCGTTGACTGCCGGCAAAACATTGAGATGCCTGGTTTCTAAATTCTAGTAAATCCAAAACTCGTCTGAAATTCATGAAACTTGGCATGCTATCATGGAGCGGCATCAACATGCCGTGGTACAAATTTTGTCCCATTTGGGGCAGGTTTGGGTATATGCTTCTCACAAACCGGAGCTTCTCACAACAATCATGATAGTTTTCGGTAGGGAACGTCCCATCTTTGTGGACGAAACGATATCCATTGCCTCTTATTGCTTTCAAATTTATTCTCGTGTGAACATAGAACAACAGAAGTTTTGTGTGATTTTTTGGGGTTCGTTTGGACATTTTTATTCATTAACTGAGTTTTCAATGCATTTTATGCGCATAATTAAAATTTGAACTACATGCACATGCTCCAGTGCATATAAATTGGTTGAAAAATCAAATATGTGTCCTTGGGTGCATGCTTAGGTCCCATACAAGAAATGAGAATGAATTTCAAACACCCGGGCACCGTTGATTGCTGGCAAAACACTGAGATGCCTGGTTTTTAAATTCTAGTAAATCCAAAACTCGTCTGAAATTCATGAAACTTGGCATGCTATCATGGAGCGGCATCAACATGCCGTGGTACAAATTT
>NW_025309187.1:0-670 GCF_018294505.1 Triticum aestivum
TATTTTCATCATGACTAGAGCAATCATCATTAGTACTATGGATATTCAAGGAGTTTATACTAACAACATTGCAATCATGCTCATCATTCAAAGATTCAGTACCAAGCATTTTAATGCACTCTTCTTCTAGCACTTGAGCACAATTTTCCTTTCCATCAAACTCACGAAAGATATTAAAAAGATGAAGCGTATGAGACAAAAAGATTCGATTGCAAGATCTAAAGATATACCTTCAAGCACTCACCTCCCCGGCAACGGTGCCAGAAAGAGCTTAGTTGACAGGGTGTGAGTGCCGCTTACCTAGCCTCCCCGGCAACGGCGCCAGAAAAGAGCTTGATGTCTACTACACAACCTTCTTCTTGTAGACGTTGTTGGGCCTGCAAGTGCAATGGTTTGTAGGACAATAGCAATTTTCCCTCAAGTGGATGACCTAAGGTTTATCAATCCGTGGGAGGCGTAGGATGAAGATGGTCTCTCACAAACAACCCTGCAACCAAATAACAAAGAGTCTCTTGTGTCCCCAACACACCCAATACAATGGTAAATTGTATAGGTGCACTAGTTCAGCGAAGAGATGGTGATACAAGTGCAATATGGATAGTAGATATATGTTTTTGTAATCTGAAATAATAAAAACAGCAAGGTAACTAATAATATAAGTGAGCGTAAA
>NW_025309188.1:0-670 GCF_018294505.1 Triticum aestivum
GTCCGCCTCGACTCGCGTTACCCTAAGATAGACAGGGTGGCGGTGGTGCCACGTGCTCATCTCGGCGTCCGTCGTCGCTACAGTGACGACGTCCGCCTCGACTCGCGTTACCCTAAGATAGACAGGGTGGCGGTGGTGCCACGTGCTCGTCTCGGCGTCCGTCGCTGCTACAGCCACGACGCCCGCCTCGACTCGCGTTACCCTAAGATAGACAGGGTGGCAGTGGTGCCACGTGCTCGTCTCGGCGTCCGTCGTCGCTACAGCCACGACGCCTGCCTCGACTCGCGTTATCCTAAGATAGACAGGGTGGCAGTGGTGCCACGTGCTCGTCTCGGTGTCCGTCGTCGCTACAGCCACGACGTCCGCCTCGATTCGCATTACCCTAAGATAGACAGGGTGGCAGGGGTGTCACGTGCTCGTCTCGGCGTCCGTCGTCGCTACCACGACGACGTCCGCCTCGACTCGCGTAACCCTAAGATAGACACGGTGGCATTGGTGTCACGTGCTCGTCTCGGCGTCCGTCGTCGCTACCTCGACAACGTCCGCCTCGACTCGCGTTACCCTAAGATAGACAGGGTGGCATTCATGTCACGTGCTCGTCTCGGCATCCATCGTCGCTACCGCGACGACGTCCGCCTCGACTCGCGTTACTATAAGATAGACAGGGTGG
>NW_025309189.1:0-670 GCF_018294505.1 Triticum aestivum
CTGCTAGGCCAAACTGACCCTTGTTGGTCAGCCGCCGCGGGTTCAGCTTCCCACCTTAAAGGAGCCTCCTGCAGAGCACCGTTGGTATAGGTGTTCAGAAATGAGCACGGATAAGCAATGATGTCAGGACTCCGGTCATAGTTACCTGGGAAGCCGGAGTTAAACCGGGGTAGTCGGCCCTAATGGCGACCAAAGCATTGTCCATGCTGAGTTGGTGGAACACCCCATCGATCAGCTCCACCTTTATGTCCGGATCCTCTTCGAAGGCCGGATCAAGGGATCATCCCGGATCCTCGGGCTGTGGAGTCAGGCTGTGTATGCCCTCTACGTCCCGGCGCAGCTCCTGCGTCAAAATCACAAAGTGAGACACTTAACTTTGGGAATATGGATCAGATAGATAAACGTCCGCTTACCCAGCTCCGAGGGTTATTCATGGAGAATCCATTCAATGGACTCGTGCGGAGGAAGTCCTCTTTCTCCCCCTTGTACAAGCCGGACAGGATCTTCATGCGATCGTCAACCGATCCTGGCCCCTTGCGGCCATGACGGGTGGCGTCATCCTCCCCGTTGAAATCCCACATGGGGTGGCCCCTATATTGGAGCGGCTGCACCCCTCGCATGATGCACGTTGCCATGACTCCAATCATGGTCAATCCGGAATGGGCCAGTA
>NW_025309190.1:0-670 GCF_018294505.1 Triticum aestivum
ACTGCCGGCCGATTCCAGAAGGATATGCTAGGGTGATGGTGGATGAGATAACGGAGGGATTTGAGGACCACCAGCTTGACCACCCTACCGGTGAAGGGGAAACTCGGCTGGGGTCTGCTCTGAAGACTCCATGCCTATGGCGGAAGGAGCTCATCAACCTTCCGAACTGGACGCCACCGCCTCCTCCTCCTCCTCCGGCGAGTCAGGGCACTCCGCCTCCACCGCCTCCTCGTCCGGCGAGTGACAATCAGGGCCCTCGGCCGGCTCCTTCTCCGGCGCGTGGCGGCACTCCACCTCCTTCTCCGCCTGCGCCGACGCGCCCAAGCAGCCAACCTCCTCCTTCTCCGCCTCGTCAGCAATGGCGGAAGAGACCTGCTGCCGCTCCAGCTGCTCCGGCGCATCGTAGTCCTTCTCCTCTGCCTCTTAAGCAAGTAAAGAAGACAACCGCTCCGTCTGCTCGGTCGGCGTCTAGCAGTACAACCAGAGGCGGGAGGACATACAGATTCGGTCCTTCTCTGAAGACTCCAGAAAAGTTACCATATGAGAGGACCCTCGAGGAGAACGCCGAGATCGCGCTAGAAGAAGTGAGGAACTTCTTTGAAGGGGTGAAAGCAAAGAAACATCCACCTCCGGAGGAGAAGGTGGATCGGGTGAAAGTGAAGCGCACTCT
>NW_025309191.1:0-670 GCF_018294505.1 Triticum aestivum
ACGGTGAGAGTGAAACCTGCCCACACGCCTATGACACATAGACTGCGCCACGTCACCGCATACATGCAGGTGGAAATCTTTTTAGATTTTCAATTTTTAAAATGTTTTATCTTTTAAATGAAAAATCCGATTAAGGATCCGTTTTCACCATTAAATCCCTCGCGACGAGATCTTCGAAACTAGATCTCATATCAATATATTTCGACGAACTTTTTCTGGTTAAAAATTGCCCTGTCTATTACAGATGAATTGCCATGGTGTTTATGCTAAAGTTGCCATGATATGTTTCAGTTATTTTTTTCTGCATTTAAAAATAAATTTTGACATTTATAAAACATGGAATTAAAAAATTAGACTTGCCATGAACCATAAACTAAAATTGCCATAATACATGCACTTAAAATTGCCATGGTTCATACAAAAAATAATTTTTATGATCAAAGTACTAGAATTGCCATCATCAAAATACTAAAATTGCCATGCTCTACAAACTAAAATTGCCACATGACAACTTTAGTTTAAGCACTATGGCAGCTACATTGTAAACATCATGGCAACTTTTGGGCAAAAAAAATTTCGTCGAAACATATCAACATGGGGTCTAGTTTTGAGATCTCGTCGAGACGGATTTAATGGTGAAAATGGATTTTTAATTGGATTTTTTAATTAG
>NW_025309192.1:0-670 GCF_018294505.1 Triticum aestivum
CATCGGAGACATGAACATGACTTGAAGAGTTTGACGACTTTGAAGATCTATTGACTTTTAGAAGACCAAACCCCTATTATATACCTACGTTAGATGCGACGTTTGTGAGCTGTCATTTGTTTGATGTTTTTCGACAGCCACAACAAAAATCTGTCTTTTCAAAACTTTTGTTTGTATTGTGTGCATTCCTCCCTCTCGATCTCTCTTATCCCACCCCAAACCCATGGACCCAATAGAGGATGAATGGAGATGAGCTTGTACTCTCTGGACCGATGAGTCAATGGGAGATGGACCGATGGATTCAGAACATGAGGATCACATGGAGAATAACCCTATAGCCGGAAAGGATATGACCCGGCACGCTCTTCCATTCTTTGAAAGAAGTGTTGCTACTTGGTGGAGGATGTACCAAACCATTAATGGATGGCAAGGAGTAACCACTTGGAAAGAATTTAAGTTGACTTTGCTAAAGTCTCAGTTTGTGTCCCAGAAGTTGAAGCCTTATGGAAAGGATATGAAGAAACCTTGTGCGTACAAGCTCTGTGGAGAAATAGGACACAACCATAAAGAAAAGAAGGACGAATACCCTCATAAGTAGAGGATTATCAAAGGAGTTAGCCGAGGATTTTCAGGGAACTTCGATTGGAGATTGTTCCCAAAGGTTTTGTTG
>NW_025309193.1:0-670 GCF_018294505.1 Triticum aestivum
AAGGATTGAAAAATGATGATGTGGCTTTGGATGGTGCATTTTGAACACACAAAAAGTCAGGAGTTCAAATAAGTTTTAATATATGAAATCCCTTTGCAACAGACGAGTTTCTGTATGAAATCCTGATACTTTGAAAGAGATTGTCCGTTTTGTACACGAAGTGCATCCAGTTTTTGCCGTAACCCTCTCAACTCTCTTGCCTATGCTATGTGGATGAAATGATGATACCATGCCAATTTTCAACATTTTCAGAGTTCATTTGAAATGCTTTTCAATTTTAGGGTCTTATAGCTCAAAATAATTAGTAAATGCATGAAAAATAACAAATGAAGTCAGAAAGGATTGAAAAATGATGATGTGGCTTTGAATGGTGCATTTTGAACACACAAAAAGTCAGGAGTTCAAATAAGTTTTAAAAAATGAAATCCCTTTGTAACAGACGAGTTTCCGTATGAAATCCTCATACTTTGGAAGAGATTGTCCGTTTCGTACACGAAGTGCATCCAGTTTCAGCCATAACCCTCTCAACTTTCTTGCACATGCTATGTGGATGAAATGATGATTCCATGCCAACTTCCAACCTTTTTAGAGTTCATTTGAAATTCTTTTCACTTTTAGGGTCTTATAGCTCAATATAATTAGTAAATGCATGAATAATAACAAATGAAGT
>NW_025309194.1:0-670 GCF_018294505.1 Triticum aestivum
AGTACTTTCTCTCGATTTTTCTCCACTGCGACCCGTCAGCGGGTGCTCTCAACTTCCCGTCTTTCTTACGGTCCTCACTGTGCCATCGCATCAACTTGGCATGCTCTCCGTTTCTGAACAGACGTTTCAACCGTGGTATTATAGGAGCATACCACATCACCTTCGCAGGAACCCTCTTCCTGGGGGGCTCGCCGTCAACATCACCAGGGTCATCTCGTCTGATCTTATACCGTAATGCACCGCATACCGGGCATGCGTTCAGATCCTTGTACGCACCACGGTAGAGGATGCAGTCATTAGGGCATGCATGTATCTTCTGCACCTCCAATCCTAGAGGGCATACGACCTTCTTTGCTGCGTATGTACTGTCGGGCAATTCGTTATCCTTTGGAAGCTTCTTCTTCAATATTTTCAGTAGCTTCTCAAATCCTTTGTCAGGCACAACATTCTCTGCCTTCCACTGCATCAATTCCAGTATGGTACCGAGCTTTGTGTTGCCATCTTCGCAATTGGGGTACAACCCTTTTTTCTGGTCCTCTAGCATGCGATCGAACTTCATCTTGTCCTTTTAACTTTCGCATTGCGTCCTTGCATCGACAATGACCCGGTGGAGATCATCATCATCGGGCACATCGTCTGGTTCCTCTTGATCTTCAGCAGCTTCGCCCGT
>NW_025309195.1:0-670 GCF_018294505.1 Triticum aestivum
TCAAATAAGTTTTAAAAAATGAAATCCCTTTGTAACAGACGAGTTTACGTATGAAATCCTGATACTTTGAAAGAGATTGTCCGTTTTGTACACGAAGTGCATCCAGTTTTTGCCGTAACCCTCTCAACTTTTTTGCACATGCTATGTGGATGAAATGATGATAACATGCCAACTTTCAACCTTTTCAGAGTTCATTTGAAATGCTTTTCAATCTTACGGTCTTATAGCTCAAAATAATTAGTAAATGCATGAAAAATAACAAATGAAGCCAGAAAGGATTGAAAAATGATGATGTGGCTTTGAATGGTGCATTTCGAACATACAAAAAGTCAGGAGTTCAACTAAGTTTTAAAAAATGAAATCCCTTTGTAACAGACGAGTTTCCGTATGAAATCCTGATACTTTGAAAGAGATTGGCCGGTTTGTACACGAAGTGCATCCAGTTTTTGCCGTAACCCTCTCAACTTTCTTGCACATGCTATGTGGATGAAATGATGATACCATGCCAACTTTCAACCTTTTCAGAGTTCATTTGAAATGCTTTTCAATTTTAGGGTCTTATAGCTCAAAATAATTAGTAAATGCATGAAAAATAACAAATGAAGTCAGAAAGGATTGGAAAATGATGATGTGGCTTTGAATGGTGCATTTTGAACACACACAAAGTCAG
>NW_025309196.1:0-670 GCF_018294505.1 Triticum aestivum
ATGTGTAACATCCCAAATTTTCAATTTGGAATGTTATACATAGATCATCATTGCATATCATGTTTTATTGCATTTTGACAAATCCTCGATAAATCCTAAGCAACTCAAGGACCCTCGGAGAGAGTTGGGGATTTTCTCGAATTTTCTTATTTGATTTTTCAAACGAGGATTGGGATTTTTAATTATTTTTCTCTCCGGAAAAATATTTCATTTTTAAGATAAACGAGAGGAGAAAATATGACTTCTCCAAAACAATTGAAATACTGGAGGAAAAATGTTAAAAACATTATTTGGAATTTATTTGGATTTATTTGCAATTTTTATTGCATTTAAAAAATATGCATGTTTCAAAATATTTATTTTTGATTTTAAAAATGTTCACCCTATTCTAGATTTTCTAACTAGACGGGGAAAATTTATTTCGTATTTTTCTGATTTTTATTTATTTTTCTATGCAATTTTCTTCGCGGAACTTATTTAAAAAAAAACGCGCTTGCCCGACTGGGCCGAGGCCCAGCCGAAGCCAGGCCGGCCCGCCCCGTCGCCTTCCTCCTCCCGCACGCCGACGCGCCGCCGGAGTCCGCCGCCCGCACGCCTCCCGAGCCCGACCCCTTCCCCAAGCCTCCTAGCACCCCCCTTGCTATATATAGCCCCCCCTCCGTTTTCGCCG
>NW_025309197.1:0-670 GCF_018294505.1 Triticum aestivum
CAAAACTCTTCTTAGCTCAAACTGACAGGATGGGCACGAAATTTTTTCGACCAAATTTTTTTTTTTTTACTGCCCGGACCCAAAAACTGGAAACGGGTCAAAAAAAACTTCCTATAATGGCACCTGTCTCAAAACACTCAGAAACACCTAAAAATAGGATAGCCAGAAAATTTTTCGAAAAATGCGTTTTCGAAAAATTTTGGGCCTAAACGGAGCGTGGCTACCCGACTCTTTTTTTTTTTTCGAAACCTACTCCGGCAAGGAAACACGAATCGAAAACTAGATGGATCTCGAAAACAACCCTAATAATCAAGGAACTCGGATTGGTGGTGGATATATGGTGGTGGTATATGGCAGCGGTGGTGGTAGTATATGGATATGGATCGGTGGTGGTATATGGACACGGATTGGTGGTGGTATATGGATACGGATTCGGAGCGGTGGTGGTAGATGGCAGGGGCGATGATGATGGTGCGGCGGCGGCGTGACAACTTATGACCAGAACTCGAAACTCTAAAAGACTAGACTCTAAGACCAGCAACTAGACACGACGATGCAACCGCAAATTCAACAAAGCAAAACCCTAAAAAGATTATGCAAAGGCTCAGATTGGTTCGGATATGATGAACTAACCCTAATTTTTTTTGTGGCTTTTTCGTGGACTGTAGGT
>NW_025309198.1:0-670 GCF_018294505.1 Triticum aestivum
TGTGCAAGAAAGTTGAGAGGGTTACGGCAAAAACTGGATGCACTTCGTGTACAAAACGGACAATCTCTTTCAAAGTATCAGGATTTCATCCGGACACTCGTCTGTTACAAAGGGATTTCATTTTTTAAAACCTATTTGAACTCCTGACTTTTTGTGTGTTCAAAATGCACCATTCAAAGCCACATCATCATTTTTCAATCCTTTCTGACTTCATTTGTTATTTTTCATGCATTTACTAATTATTTTTAGCTATAAGACCCTAAAATTGAAAAGCATTTCAAATGAACTCTGAAAAGGTTGAAACTTGGCATGATATCATCATTTCATCCACAGAGCATGTGCTAGAAAGTTGAGAGGGTTACGGCAAAAACTAGATGCACTTCGTGTACAAAACGGACAATCTCTTTCAAAGTATCAGGATTTCATCCGGAAACTCGTCTGTTACAAAGGGATTTCATTTTTTAAAACTTATTTGAACTCCTGACTTTTTGTGTGTTCAAAATGCACCATTCAAAGCCACATCATCATTTTTCAATCCTTTCTGACTTCATTTGTTATTTTTCATGCATTTACTAATTATTTTGAGCTATAAGACCCTAAAATTGAAACGCATTTCATATGAACTCTGAAAAGGTTGAAACTTGGCATGATATCATCATTTCATCCACAC
>NW_025309199.1:0-670 GCF_018294505.1 Triticum aestivum
AGAGTAGTACTAGGATGGGTGACCTCCTGGGAAGTCCTCGTGTTGCATTCCCTTTTTAATTTTTTTGCACCGCGTGCAAAACAAAACGCACGAGCGCGACGTATGTTTAGCACGTTTTATTATTTTGCACGTTTACGGTAAGTTTTAGCTCGCTGCTCATTATTCACGCGTCTAGCGGCGGCAAGCGTGTTCTGAAAGGGGTCGAAACCATGGTAAATAGGCACTGGTGCAGTTGAACCGTGGTAAAACTCGTCTCCGTAGTTGAGCGGGAGCGGCCAAAGGAATGTGCAATCGTGTGTGCAGTGGAGCTGGGACGGGCAAGCATAAGGGACGAAGACGGGGGTAACATGTCGGATGCGATCATACCAGCACTAAAGCACCGGATCCCATCAGAACTCCGAAGTTAAGCGTGCTTGGGTGAGAGTAGTACTAGGATGGGTGACCTCCTGGGAAGTCCTCGTGTTGCATTCCCTTTTTAATTTTTTTGCACCGCGTGCAAAACAAAACGCACGAGCGCGACGTATGTTTAGCACGTTTTATTATTTTGCACGTTTACGGTAAGTTTTAGCTCGCTGCTCATTATTCACGCGTCTAGCGGCGGCAAGCGTGTTCTGAAAGGGGTCGAAACCATGGTAAATAGGCACTGGTGCAGTTGAACCGTGGTAAAACT
>NW_025309200.1:0-670 GCF_018294505.1 Triticum aestivum
CGTGTACAAAACGGACAATCTCTTTCAAAGTATCAGGATCTCATCCGGAAACTCGTCTGTTACAAAGGGATTTCATTTTTTAAAACTTATTTGAACTCCTGACTTTTTATGTGTTCAAAATGTACCAGTCAAAGCCACATCATCATTTTTCAATCCTTTCTGACTTCATTTGTTATTTTTCATGCATTTACTAATTATTTTGAGCTATAAGACCCTAAAATTGAAAAGCATTTTAAATGAACTCTGAAAGGTTGAAAGTTGGCATGATATCATCATTTCATCCACATAGCATGTGCAAGAAAGTTGAGAGGGTTACGGAAAAAACTGGATGCACTTCGTGTACAAAACGGACAATCTCTTTCAAAGTATCAGGATTTCATCCGGAAACTCGTCTGTTACAAAGGGATTTCATTTTTTAAAACTTATTTGAACTACTGACTTTTTGTGTGTTCAAAATGCACCATTCAAAGCCACATCTACATTTTTCAATCCGTTCTGACTTCATTTGTTATTTTTCATGCATTTACTAATTATTTTGAGCTATAAGACCCTAAAATTGAAAAGCATTTCAAATGAACTCTGAAAAGGTTGAAAGTTGGCATGATATCATCATTTCATCCACATAGCATGTGCAAGAAAGTTGAGAGGGTTACGGCAAAAACTGGATGCA
>NW_025309201.1:0-669 GCF_018294505.1 Triticum aestivum
GATCGAGTCTGTTCTTCATACCTACAGTCCACGAAAAAGCCACAAAAAAAAATTAGGGTTAGTTCATCATATCCGAACCAATCTGAGCCTTTGCATAATCTTTTTAGGGTTTTGCTTTGTTGAATTTGCGGTTGCATCGTCGTGTCTAGTTGCTGGTCTTAGAGTCTAGTCTTTTAGAGTTTCGAGTTCTGGTCATAAGTTGTCACGCCGCCGCCGCACCATCATCATCGCCCCTGCCATCTACCACCACCGCTCCGAATCCGTATCCATATACCACCACCAATCCGTGTCCATATACCACCACCGATCCATATCCATATACTACCACCACCGCTGCCATATACCACCACCATATATCCACCACCAATCCGAGTTCCTTGATTATTAGGGTTGTTTTCGAGATCCATCTAGTTTTCGATTCGTGTTTCCTAGTCGGGTAGCCACGCTCCGTTTAGGCCCAAAATTTTTCGAAAACGCATTTTTCGAAAAATTTTCTGGCTATCCTATTTTTAGGTGTTTCTGAGTGTTTTGAGACAGGTGCCATTATAGGAAGTTTTTTTGACCCGTTTCCAGTTTTTGGGTCCGGGCAGTAAAAAAAAAAAAAAAATTGGTCGAAAAAATTTCGTGCCCATCCTGTCAGTTTGAGCTAAGAAGAGTTTTGAGACACTC
>NW_025309202.1:0-669 GCF_018294505.1 Triticum aestivum
GAGCACGCCATCCTCCTCGCCAGACTCCAGCCATCGCCGCCGCCCTCGAAGTGAGCCCCCCCTCCCCCCCCTTTCCCGTGGTCCTGAGCGCCCCTTGCTCTGCCCCTGCTCCATGGTCGCCGCCGGCCCTGATGCATTGAAGAGCAGAAGGAGAGGAGAAAGAGAGGAGAAGGAGAGGAGCAGCAGCAACGCGATGGCAAAATTTCAAAAATTTGGAGTGGTTTAGAATAGGTTTTCAGAAAGTAATTTGAATCTGATTCAAATTTCATTTGAATGAAATTTGAAAAATTTGAACTATGGATCAAAAGGTTTTTGGTGAAATGGAGTGTGGGTACTGTCATGAAGTTGAAGTAATTTTTCTGGTTGTAAAAGAGTTAGGAAAATTTAGAATATGCTAGATATGTCAAAAATGTTGTTTTTGTTGATAGAAAGTTTTTTGTTCATATATAGAAAGTTTTTATATATGACTATGGATATATGAGCAATGATGATCCATGGATGTATGCATTGATATATATGAGAAATGATGTTCATAGAATATTTACCAAGTATATATGTATTTTTGTTCATATATGTATTTTTCATAGCATTTTTTCCATTTATATATGTACGTGGCTATAGATGGAGATATATATGAGAAATGATGGTCCATGGATGTATGCATTTTTT
>NW_025309203.1:0-669 GCF_018294505.1 Triticum aestivum
GCCACGCCTCGGAGACGCGTGCGGGGCGTTTGCAACCGCCACAACACACTCAGACTAGTGAGAAGCCATGCACGCAAGATTGGCGGCATGCTAGCCCATGGAGGCCGCCGGCCACAGTCGTAGACATGTGAAGGGCAATCCGCATAGAGGGAAGTGTTCGGATACTTCTCCATCACCAAAAATTATGAAAAATTACCATTGCTCCTATAGCACATGTGCCCATGTCGTGTAAAATACTCATGATTTTATCGTGATTCGAGTATTTAATAATATTCACGCCGCACCGTTACCGCAGAACGTCTACTACTATGTCATCGCCGTCCGTGAGGGGGGCCACACCCCGGAGACGCATGCCGCCTCTTCGGACATGCCACAACACCAACCTGCATGTATGAGGGGCCGGTGCGACGCTCCGGTGGCATTGCTACCCCCAGAGCCCCCTTCCCGCCTAACCCTGGAGCGGTCAACCACAAGATATAGCCCTTTGAATTTCCACGGAAGGGCTTTGACCAGTGGACCTCTCCACCCAGTTGTGTCAGGTCAGCACAGAGGGATACCTGGAAGCTACATCCGGGCCAAACCCACAACTACACCCCTTCCGTGTAGACCCGACACATCCGTTTTCCCCCTCCAAGTGTCGGCGGTGGTGTCGTCCTTGAGGGGGGCCAC
>NW_025309204.1:0-669 GCF_018294505.1 Triticum aestivum
ATACGGAAACTTGTCTGTTACAAAGGGATTTCATTTTTTTTGAACTTATTTGAACCCCATAGTTTTTCTGTGCTCAAAATGCACCATTCAAAGCCGCATCATCCATTTTCAACCCTTTCTGACTTCATTTGTTATTTTTCATGCAATTACTGATTATTTTGAGCTATAAGACCCTGAAATTGAAAAGCATTTCAAATAAACTCTAAAAAGGTTGAAAGTTGGCATGGTATCATCATTTGACCCACATAGCATGTCCAAGAAAATAGAGAGGGTTACGGCAAAAACTGGATGCACTTCGTGTATAAAATGGACAATCTCTTTCGAAGTATCAGGGTTTCATACAGAAACTTGTCTGTTAAAAAGGGATTTCATTTTTTTTGAACTTATTTGAACTCCATAGTTTTTCTGTGCTCAAAATGCACCATTCAAAGCCGCATCATCCATTTTCAACCCTTTCTGACTTCATTTGTTATTTTTCATGCATTTACTGGTTATTTTTAGCTATAAGACCCTCAAATTGAAAAGCATTTCAAATGAACTCTGAAAAGGTTGAAAGTTGGCATGGTATCATCATTTGACCCACATAGCATGTGCAAGAAAGTAGAGAGGGTTACGGCAAAAACTGGATGCATTTCGTGTATAAAACGGACAATCTCTTTCGAAGTATCA
>NW_025309205.1:0-669 GCF_018294505.1 Triticum aestivum
ACTTTTTGTGTGTTCAAAATGCACCATTCAAAGCCACATCATCATTTTTCAATCCTTTCTGACTTCATTTGTTATTTTTCATGCATTTACTAATTATTTTGAGCGATAAGACCCTAAAATTGAAAAGCATTTCAAATGAATTCTGAAAAGGTTGAAAGGTGGCATGGTATCATCATTTCATCCACATAGCATGTGCAAGAAAGTTGGGAGGGTTACGGCAAAAACTGGATGCACTTCGTGTACAAAACGGAAAATCTCTTTCAAAGTATCAGGATTTCATACGGAAACTCGTCTGTTACAAAGGGATTTCATTTTTTAAACTTATTTGAACTCCTGACTTCTTGTGTGTTCAAAATGCACCATTCAAAGACACATCATCATTTTTCAATCCTTTCTGACTTCATTTGTTATTTTTCATGCATTTACTAATTATTTTGAGCTATAAGACCCAAAAATTGAAAAGCATTTCAAATGAACTCTGAAAAGGTTGAAAGTTGGCATGGTATCATCATTTCATCCACATTGCATGTGCAAGAAAGTTCAAATGGTCACGGCAAAAACTGGATGCCCTTCGTGTACAACACGGACAATCTCTTTCAAACTATCAGGATTTCATACGGAAACTCGTTTGGTACAAAGGGATTTCATTTTTTAAAACTTATTTGAACT
>NW_025309206.1:0-669 GCF_018294505.1 Triticum aestivum
ATGCATCATCCAAAGCAAGGTCGTCAATTTCCAACACGTTCTGACATCATTTGCTGTTTTTCAGTCATTTACCGATTTGTTTAGGGAGCTAAATGACGGTGAAATTGAAAATCACTACAAAATGAACTCTGAAAATGTTAGAACTTGGCATTGTATCATCATTTCGCCCGCATAGCATGTGCAAAAGAGTAGAGAGGGTCATGGCGAAAACTGGACGCACCTCGTGTACAAACTGGACAATCTCTTTCGGAGTATCAAGGTTTCGGACGAGAACTCATCTGTTACACGGGCACTTCAATGTTTTTTAAACTTATTTGAACTCCAGCCTATTTTTGCTTTCAGTATGCATCATTTAAAGCGACGTCATCAATTTCCAACACGTTCTGACATCATTTGCTGTTTTTCTGTCATTTACCGATTTGTTTAGGGAGCTAAATGACGGTGAAATTGAAAATCACTACAAAATGAACTCTGAAAATGTTGGAACTTGGCATGGTATCATCCTTTCGACCGCATAGCATGTGCAAAAGAGTAGTGACGGTCACGGCGAAAACTGGACGCACCTCGTGTACAAACTGTACAATCTCTTTCGGAGTATCAGGGTTTCGGACGAGAACTAATCTGTTACACGGGCACTTCAATGTTTTTTAAACTTATTTGAACTCCAGC
>NW_025309207.1:0-669 GCF_018294505.1 Triticum aestivum
ACGGGGTTCGTTCCCCCGATCCAATCTGGATCGGGGAGGAGGGGGGAGAGCGAGCGGAGTGGGCGTCGTGCGGGAGGGGGGAAGTGAGCGAGTGGGGCTAGGGTTTCGGGCATCCAAGGGGAAGTAGAGGGCGCGGTTGGGCCGGCCTGGTTGGCCCAGAGGCCAGCTGGGCTGTGGCCCAGTGGGGGGGTTCTTTCTCTCTTTTATTCTTCTTCTTTTTGTTTTCTTTTTTTTTTCCTTTTCTTTTATTTATTCCTTTCGGTTTTATTAAATTATTAATTTATTTCAATTTTGAAGAATGTGAGAACAACACCTAAATATGGTATGTTAAAGACACCACTGCCACATTAATTTGGACAGCTAAATAAAATAGTTCAATATTTTACAAAATACAAAAGGCATTTAATTACTTTCTTTTGCTGCTGTTTTATTTTCTTTTGAGCATTTAAACTTTTTATAAAAATGTGGTTTCATCACCATAATTACCTATGTATTATTTGGTTCACTCCGAACATTTAAATTTTAATATTTGAAAACTTTTATTGTTTGCTCGATTTTGAATTTGAAATTCGAACTAGGTTCCGAACTAACGCGAGTTTATCCACAGTAACCGAGGTGACGTGGCATCATTAGCGGGGATTACTGTAGCTTAATTACCCGGGCGTCACA
>NW_025309208.1:0-669 GCF_018294505.1 Triticum aestivum
CTTCGAATGGTGCATTTTGAGCACAGAAAAACTATGGAGTTCAAATAAGTTAAAAAATGAAACCCGTTTGTAACAGACGAGTTTCCGTATGAAACCCTGATACTTCGAAAGAGATTGTCCGTTTTGTACACGAAGTGCTTCCAGTTTTTGCGGTAACCCTCTCTACATTCTTGCACATGCTATGTGGGTCAAATGATGATACCATGCCAACTTTCAACCTTTTCAGAGTTCATTTGAAATGCTTTTCAATTTCAGGGTCTTATAGCTCAAAATAATCAGTAATTGCATGAAAAATAAAAAATGAAGTCAGAAAGGGTCGAAAATTGATGATGTGGCTTTGAATGGTGCATTTTGAGCACAGAAAAACTATGGAGTTCAAATAAGTTCAAAAAAATGAAATCCCTTTGTAACAGACGAGTTTCCGTATGAAACCCTGATACTTCGAAAGAGATTGTCCGTTTTGTACACGAAGTTCATCCAGTTTTTGCCGTAACCCTCTCTACTTTCTTGCACATGCTATGTGGGTAAAATGATGATACCATGCCAACTTTCAACCTTTTCAGAGTTTATTTGAAATGCTTTTCAATTTCAGGGTCTTATAGCTCAAAATAATCAGTAAATGCATGAAAAATAACAAATGAAGTCAGAAAAGGTTGAAAATGGATGATG
>NW_025309209.1:0-669 GCF_018294505.1 Triticum aestivum
TTGCTGAAACTTATCATGAAGCTCCTTGTTCGATAAATTCTCCCAGTCAATCTCGTCGGCTTGTGATCCTGGCATGGTTAGCAGCAATAGAAACACACAAGAATATGATCCTACAGACTACGAACAAGTGGTGGTGGTGGGTGTCACAAATCCGTCAAGCAAATCTCAAATTCTTACCAGTTCTTACCCAGCAGCAGGCGGTGATCGGCAACCGTTGTAGTCAAAAACTCTCAAAGCTTGGATAGAGCGATTACCAGGGAGAGTCAAACGCACGACGTAGATGTATGTGGAGCTGGGAAGGCTTATAATATGGTAGCAAAAAGGGTCAGCAATAATCAATTCAGAGATGCAAAGTTGAATAAACGCTCAACGACGGTACTGTGCTGGTCCTAGGCTAGACTGTGCTAGAGACGCGAGCCTAGAACACTAACAAAATCACGGCGCGGCACGTAAACAAGGGAAAAGCACACTCTAGATTTTTTTTTTCGCTCTTTTTTTTTGCGCTCTTTTTTTTTGCGCTGCTTTTTTTTTGCGAAAAGATCACTATAATGGCGAGTGTCTCAAAACTCTTCTTAGCTCAAACTGACAGGATGGGCACGAAATTTTTTCGACCAATTTTTTTTTTTGACTCCCCGGACCCAAAAACTGGAAACGGGTCAAAAAAAACTT
>NW_025309210.1:0-669 GCF_018294505.1 Triticum aestivum
TATATATATATATATATATATATATATATATATATTTGTTGTATGTCTAGTAGCTCTGAAAGTCAAGATGAGTGATCGTGCGTGGATGTACACCGGTCACACTGGTCAGAACAAATGGAGCACTGAATGGTTCACAAAAACCAAGGGGTTTGTGCGAGCCGCATTTGCAAATGGCCAGAGGAAAACCTGGTGCCCCTGTTTACGGTGCGGCAATTGGGAAAAGAGGACAGAGGCTGAAATGGGCAAACACCAGCAGAAGAGTGGTTTTACGCCCGATTATATGGTGTGGACATTTCATGGTGAGTCTGCCCAACGTGACCGAGCTGAGGTGGATCGTCGTCGCACCGACGAGCATGGTACCAGGATGGAAAACATGGTGCAAGACTTCGATGATGCTCGGGATTCGGACGAGGAGATGGAGGAATCTGCAAAGGCCTTCAATGAAATGTTGGAGTCTTCAAAACGTCCGCTCCATGAGCACACTGAGCTTTGTCAGTTGGATGCCATCTCACAAGTAATGGCTCTGAAGGCTCAGTTCAACTTGGGCAGAGAATGCTACGATGCAATGATGACAGTATTTGGACGCTTTCTACCCAAAGGCCATGTAATGCCTGCAAACCTGTACCAGTCGGACAAAATCCTCCGTGCACTGAAGATGCCCTATGATAA
>NW_025309211.1:0-669 GCF_018294505.1 Triticum aestivum
GATTTCATTTTCTTGAACTTATTTGAACTCCTAGTTTTTCTTTGTTCAAAATGCACCATTCAAAGCCACATCATCGATTTTCAACCCTTTCTGACTTCATTTGTTATTTTTCATGCATTTACTGATTTTTTTGAGCTATAAGACCCAGAAATTGAAAAGCACTACAAATGAACTCTGAAAAGGTTGAAAGTTGGCATGGTGTCATCATTTCACTCACATAGCATGTGCAAGAAAGTAAAGAGTCTTACGGAAAAAACTGGATGCACTTCGTGTACAAAACGGACAATCTCATTCGACGTATCAGGGTTTCACACGAAAACTCGTCTGTTACAAAGGGATTTCATTTTCTTGAACTCCATAGTTTTTCTGTGTTCAAAATGCACCATTCAAAGCCACATCATCAATTTTCAACCCTTTGTGACTTCACCTGTTATTTTTCATGCATTTACTCATTTTTTGAGCTATAGGACCCTGAAAATGAAAAGCACTACAAATGAACTCTGAAAAGGTTGAAAGTTGGCATGGTGTCATCATTTCACCCACATAGCATGTTCAAGAAAGTAGAGAGGCTTACGGCAAAAACTGGATGCACTTCGTGTACAAAACGGACAATATCATTCGAAGTATCAGGGTTTCACACGGAAACTCGTGTGTTACAAAGGGATTTCA
>NW_025309212.1:0-669 GCF_018294505.1 Triticum aestivum
GAGAAGTGTTGGTGATGACGAAGATCAAAGATCCGTCTCTCCGGAGCCCCAAACGGACTCTAAATCTGGCCTCCCGATGCAGAACAGGAGACGGCGGCAGCTCCGTCTTGTGGAACACGATAATTCTTTCTCCCTGATTTTTTCTGAAAAAATAGGATTTTATAGTGTTGGTTTCAGGGTCTGCGGGGCCACCTGGTAGGGACAACCCACCTGGGCACGCCTAGAGGGGGTGGCGCGCCCTGGTGGGTTGTGCCCACCCAGGTGCCCCCTCTAGTGGTTCTTGGCTCCAGAAATTCTCTTTTATTGTATAAAAAATCCTCACAAAGTTTTGTTCCATTCCAAGAACTTTTATTTCTGCACAAAAACAATACCATGGTAGTTCTGCTGAAAACAGCATCAGTTCAGGTTAGTTTCATTAAAATCATGCAAATTAGTGATCAAAACAAGAGCAAAAGCGTTAGGAAAAGTAGATACGACGGAGACGTATCAACTCCCCCAAGCTTAAACCTTTGCTTGTCCCCAAGCAATTCAATTGATAAACTGAGGTGAAAAAGAAAAACTTTTACAAACTCTTTTGCTCTTGTTTCATAAATAAGCTTAAACAGCACCCAGATTTCAGCAAAGATTATAACTAACCATGTCGACAATAACTCTTAGAAATTATATTAA
>NW_025309213.1:0-669 GCF_018294505.1 Triticum aestivum
GATAAATAGCAGCATCGCCCGTTATGGCCCTGCGTAAGTACATGGATAGGCATGTTAAGTACAACAGGGTTAGCATCCACCAAAAATAGCAAATGGGCAGCATCTCTCGTATATCTTCATTGCAGAGAGTAGCATGGTAGCAAAGTTTGTTGCTGGTATTGGTGAAATTGAACTGAATAGTTAATACTTGAACATCACACAGTGTGCAGTACTAAAATAAACAAGCCACGAACATGCTTAATATATCAACCATACAAAACATAGCCATTGCAAGTGGTATTGGTAAGATTTAGCTGGTCAGATCATACATGTTAAGTCTTGGGGGTTAGTCACCGGGGCACTTCTTCTGGGTGAGAGCCTGCACCATGTTGGCAGCGATGGAGGCGAGATCTTCCTCCGGGTCAACACGCACAACGGCCATCGCGCCATGGACCGCCATCAGCTCCTCGACCTCCACATGATATGTGGTTGGGTTTGCGCGGTGATATTTTGGAGGTAGGCACGGTGGGGATTTGGTGGCATGAGGATGTTTCGCAGGCGCCATTTAAGCAATCAGGCCAGGGCCGTGATAGAGATCGGTGGGTTACCTGACTGGATCCGAGCAGAACGTAGATGTGGTCGAAGTTGTGGTTGTGGCAGCGGCGGTTTGAGCTGCCGGTAGGGGGAGGC
>NW_025309214.1:0-669 GCF_018294505.1 Triticum aestivum
TCAGTCATCAACACTGACAATTTTGGCTGATTCTGGCTCGTTTCGTGGACTATTACTCACTGTTTTTGGGTCCCGGAGTGACTTCCACGATTAACGAACCCTCGGTCGCGTTTAGGTGTCGGTCATCAACACTCGCGGTTTTTGTCGATTCTGTCCCATTTCGTGGACTATTACTCACCGTTTTGGGGTCACGAACTGTTTCCATGCTTGTTGAACTCCATGTTGTGCTTACGTGTCGGTCATCAATACTCATAGTTTTGGCCGATTCTGGCCTGTTTCGTGGACTATTACTCACTGTTTTTGGGGCCCAAAGTGATTTCCACGATTAACGAACCCTGGGGTGCATTTACGTATTGGTCATAAACACTCGTGGTTTTTATCGATTCTGACCCGTTTCGTGGAGTATTACTCACCGTTTGGGGGTTTCGATGTGATTTTCATGCTTGTTGAACCCCAAGGTGCGCTTACATGTCGATCATCAACATTGACAGTTTCGGCCGATTCTGGCCCGTTTCATGGACTATTACTCACTCTTTTGGGGTCCCGGAGTGATTTCCATGATTAACAAACCCTGGGGTGCGTTTACGTGTCGGTCATCAAGACTCGCGGTTTTTGTCGATTCTAACCCGTTTCGTGGACTATTACTCACCGTTTTGGGGTCCCGAAGTG
>NW_025309215.1:0-669 GCF_018294505.1 Triticum aestivum
AGTGCGCCCCCGCGAAGAAGAGAAAAAGAACTTACTCCAGCTTTCCGTCAAGTCGGTAGTCCGCTTGCTCAACTCCTCAACATTGCGGTTGAAGGCAGTGGCGCGGAGGTTGTGATACTCCTGCAAACAAAAATTTCAGACAAAAATAAATACTTGGAACTCGCCAGAGGGAGTTCCGAGCCGCCTGCTCAGCAGCCGGCCCGAAACTCAGTGACTACACCCAGTGGGTGCGCTGGCGCGCCCCCACAAAGAAGAAGCAAGAAAGACAAGAATCAAAGAGGAAAACATACCCGGACGGCCGCTCGCGACGCTAGATGCGCCTTGGTGCAGAACTGGAGGGCGTCGCCCTCGGCTCACAGCTTTGCTTGGACATCCAGAAACGCCTGGTTTAGCGGGCCCGTGCCACCTCCGCGCACCCACCCAACGGGCGCGGCACTTGTCGCCTCGGCGTCTGGGATGGCCGAGCTAGCGGCACCGACCTCCAGGGGCCGCGACACCGAAGTCGCCTTCTCAAGGCGGCGGCGCACTGGCGAGGCAACTTGAAGAAGCAGCCAGCGCCTCGACCTCGTCCTCAGTCGGCGGCACCGGCGGGCCTGCCGGCTATTTGCCGTGGGCCCTCCCAGACGGCGAGGGAGGCGGAGGCGGTGGCACAAGTGTGTCCGACATGGA
>NW_025309216.1:0-669 GCF_018294505.1 Triticum aestivum
CAATCTCAAAACCTGCGAGATCAATACTATTTAAGCTTATGTTTAGGAAGTGGTAATGAGGTGGAGTTGTAGTAAGCACTAAGCAAATATGGTGGTTAACATACACAAATAAGAGCGAGAAGAGAAGCAACGGAACGGTCGAGAAGCTAGAAGTGATCAAGAAGTGATCCTGAAACTACTTACGCACAATCATAACACAAAGACCATGTTCACTTCCCGGACTCCACCGAAAAGAGACCATCACGGCTACACACGCGGTTGATGCATTTTAATTAATTCAAGTGTCAAGTTCTCTACAACCGGATATTAACAAATTCCCATCTGCCACATAACCGTGGGAACGTCTCTCGAAAGTTTATACCCTATAGGGGTGTCCCAACTTAGCCCATCACAAGCTCTCACAATCAACGAAGGATATTCCTTCTCCCAGGAAGACCCGATCAGTCTCGGAATCCCGGTTTACAAGACATTTCGACAATGGTAAAACAAGACTAGAAAAGCCGCCCGATGTGTCGACAAATCCCGATAGGAGCTGCACATATCTCGTTCTCAGGGCACACCGGATGAACACTACGTACAACTAAAACCAGCCCTCAAGTTTCCCCGAGGTGGCGCTGCAAGTGGCTCTAGTTCGGACCAACACTCAGAGAAGCACTAGCCCGGGGGGGG
>NW_025309217.1:0-669 GCF_018294505.1 Triticum aestivum
GGAGAAATCATCCATGAATACCTCACAAATCTTGTCACAAAAATCAGAAAATATAGCCATCATGCATCTTTGAAAGGTAGCAGGTGCATTACATAAACAAAAAGGCATACGTCTATAAGCAAAAGTACCAAAAGGGCAATTAAAAGTAGTTTTAGGTTGATCCTTCGCGGACACAGGTATTTGAGAGAAGCCATAGTAACCATCTAGAAAGCAAAATTGTGTGTGTTTGGATAGCCTTTCTAGCATTGGATCAATAAAAGGTAAAGGGTAATGATCTTTCTTAGTATCTTTATTTAACTTACAGAAATCAATTACCATCCTATAGCATGTAATAATTCTTTGCGAGATCAATTCATCTTTATCATTAGGAACAACGGTAATACCTCCCTTTTTAGGGACACAATGGACAGGGCTTACCCATTCACTATCAGCAACAGGATAAATAATACCTGCCTCAAGGAGTTTTAGAATCTCCTTTCTCACCACTTCCTTCATTTTGGGGTTTAATCGTCTTTGAGGATCTCTAACTGGTTTGGCATCTTTCTCCACTGAAATTTTGTGTTGACATAGTGTGGGACTAATGCCCTTAAGATCGTCCAGAGTATATCCAATAGCATCTCGGGGTTTCTTAAGAGTTTTCAATAATCTTTCTTCTTCTTTCTCTGAAAG
>NW_025309218.1:0-669 GCF_018294505.1 Triticum aestivum
GACCCAAAAGTCGATTCAGTCGACTGAAGTGTAGCTAAATCGGAGCAACATCGCAAGCAAGAGCAAGAGCGAGAGCAGCATCGCAAGCAAGAGCAAGAGCGAGAGCAGCAGCGCGAGCAAGAGCAATAGCAAGAGAAGACCAGGCAGGGGACCGAGAGCAACAGCAGAGCAGCAGCGCGAGCGAGAGCTAAAGCAGCAGCAGCTCCTACTGATGTGGACGTCGCCGCCAAGGGAGAGACGTCATGGAGGAAGTGGCCGGCGACGCCGCCGTGGATGGAGCCACGCCGTGTCGCCTCGGGACCGAGCGCCGGCAGCACCATGAGATCGAATCAAGAAGAAAATACGGCAATTAGTGTACAACCTCTTTGGTGGCGCCGATTAGGCCGCAGATTCATCCAAGGAAACGGTGATGGTGATGCTCTTCCGGTGGTGCAGGTGAATACGGCGGTGTGGGAATGGAGGTGGCACGAAAGACGAGGGGAACGCCGGGGCAACTCCTTGGAGGTGGAGGACGGGGTGGCTAAACTGGCGGGACAACGAGATTGACGATGGATCCTCATCCGGTACGATGGATGAGGGACATCAAGGTGTTGTCGTGGACGACATCGTCGGGGAAGAGGCTCTGGCTGGGTGGCGGACGGAGCAGGGTGTGGGGCTTCATCGCGGGTT
>NW_025309219.1:0-669 GCF_018294505.1 Triticum aestivum
GTGCACGACGTTGCGCCTTAGCAATCGCTAAACCAACTCCGACAGGTTATTGACCACGCTGGAGCACGATCAACCTGACCACGAAGGTCTATTCCTGCAAGCAATCGAAGAACGAGCAAGAATATGATAAAGCAATCTGAATATTGCGAATATATATGAAGTATTGATAATGGTGGGGATCCGGAAGCGGTCTTGGTCTGGTCGTTGGACACAAACGAAGTACACGAAGTTGCAATGGCTAACTTTTAACTAAACAAATCCCAAGGGAAAAGCTACTAGATGGATCTACTTATATAGGAGCAAGGGGTGACGGCCTAGGAGGTGGGAGGACGTCCCAAGGCAGCCTAAAACTAAATCTAGGTCGTACAAGGCCAATGGGCCCAAGTGGAGGTGATGTAACACCTTTGGACTTGTAGTTTGACTCGGATTCTGCTGCAGCATCAGATTGTTTCGTCCACAACTCAACGCTCTGGACGAATTTGAAGGTGATCCCAATTGGGTTGGAAAGTGCACGAAATCTAGTTTCCAACAAAAAAAGAATCACCCAATTCGGAGTCCGTATGAAAAACTTGTGTGCGTTTTGAGTCAGGTATGTCTGTGCAGTCCGAATCTGAATCCAGAACGTGAGAGACTTGGACTCTATCTTCTCTTGGGCCAAAAGTGTCGTGA
>NW_025309220.1:0-669 GCF_018294505.1 Triticum aestivum
AGACGCGTGCCGCCTCTTCGGACATGCCACCACACCACCCCGCATGTATGAGGGCCCGGAGCGATGCTCCGGTGGCATTGCTACCCCCCCCCCCAAGGCCCCTGTCCTGCCTAACCCTAGAGCGGTTGACCACGAGATCTTGCCCTTTGACTTTCCACGGACAGGCTTTGAACAGGGGACCTCTCCACCCGGTTGTGTCAGGTCAGCTCAGAGGGACGCCTGGGAGCAACATCCGGGCCAAACCCACAACAAGATCCCCTCCGTGTAGACCCGACGCGTCCGTTTCCCCCCTCCAGGTGTCAGCGGCGGCACCGTCTGTAAGGGGGGCACACCCCGGACACGCGTGCCGGGTGTTTACAACCACCACAACACTTCCAAACTTGTGAGAGCCCGCCTACGCAAGATTTGGCGGCATGCTAGCCCCAGAGGACGCCGGCACAGCTGTAGACGCGCGAAGGGCAATCCGCGTAGAGGGAATTTTTGGGATACTTTTCCATCACCAAAAATTATAAAAAATATTATCATTCCTATAGCACATGTGCCCACGTCGTGCAAAAAAACTCATGATTTTATCGCGCTCCGAGTATTTAATAATATTCACGCTGCATCGTTACCGCAGAATGGCTACTACCGTGTCATCGCCGTCCGTTAGGGGGGCCATGCCCCGGA
>NW_025309221.1:0-669 GCF_018294505.1 Triticum aestivum
TTTCCTAGCTTCTTCTTTGTTTTTTTCTTTCTTTCTTGGCTTTCTTTGTTTTTCCTTGTTTCTTTCCCAGTTTTCATTGCTTCCATGCTTTTGCATTGGTTTTCTCGGTTTTAATTTTCTTTCTTTGATTTTTTACTGGATTTCATTGTAGATTTTCACCGGTTTCTTTTTTGTTCAACCAATGCCAACATTTTTCAGTACACATTCTCCATTTTTCGTGTACATTAGAAACATATTTTGTTTACGCCTTTAACATTATTGAAATATATGATTAATATTTTTATTAAAAATATAATTTTGTGACCAATATTTTTCATATACATTTCATATTTATGGTATATATCTAATATATTTATATATACACGTTTAACAATTTTCAAATACAAGATTATTATTTTTTGAATACATGGTCAACATTTTTAAATACATGACGAACACTTTGTGATGAAAATATACATTTTTTCACACACAATATACCTTTTTTGTATACCCCAGGAGCATTTTTATATAAATTTTTGATTTTTAAACCATGATCAACATTATTTGATAAACTTTGTATTTTTAATATATTTTTCATATACATGACAAATAGTTTTTCTATACACATTTAACATTTTCACATGCTTGATTAACATTCTTCAAATACTTTATTCACATTTTTTCTCAAAC
>NW_025309222.1:0-669 GCF_018294505.1 Triticum aestivum
GTTTTCGATGAAATCGAGCTCATCACCAAGATGACCATAAGCTCCAAAACTCACTAAGAGAAGAACCAAACAAGAACCGATAATATAGTAAGACGAGGCAGGGGAGGTATGCCAACAAATAGAGGAGTGAAACCTCCAACCGAGAAGAACCGGCATAACCTCCATCATCGAATACATCATAGAAGATGCGAGTGAACTCCGTTTTCGATGAACTCGAGCTTGTCACCAAGATGACCATAGGCTCCAAAACTCACAAAGAGAAGAACCAAACAAGCAACAATAATATAGTAAGAAGAGGCAGGGGAGGTATGCCAACAAATAGAAGAGTGAAACCTCCAACTAAGAAGAACCGGCATAACCTCCAACATCGAAAACATCATAGAAGATGCGAGTGAACTCCGTTTTTGATGAAGTCGAGCTTGTCACCAAGATGACCATAAGCTCCAAAACTCACAAAGAGAAGAACCAAACAAGAACAAATAATATAGTAAGAAGAGGCAGGGGAGGTATGCCAACAAATAGAGGAGTGAAACCTCCAACTAAGTAGAACCGGCATAACCCCCAACATCGAAAACATCATAGAAGATGCGAGTGAACTCCGTTTTCGATGAACTTGAGATTGTCACCAAGAAGACCTTAAGCTCCAAAACTCACAAAGAGAAGAACCAA
>NW_025309223.1:0-669 GCF_018294505.1 Triticum aestivum
TTCTCCTCTTTTTTC
This sequence comes from Triticum aestivum, assembly GCF_018294505.1. Lineage (NCBI taxonomy): Eukaryota > Viridiplantae > Streptophyta > Magnoliopsida > Poales > Poaceae > Triticum > Triticum aestivum. The sequence continues at coordinate 16 of NW_025309223.1, forward strand.
TTCTTCTTCCTCTTCTTTTTTTATCCTCTTCTTCCTCTCATGTTCGGCGACCCTCGACGACCCTCGTTCCCGATAAAAAAAAGAGGAAGAAGAAGAAAAAAAAAGAGGAGAAGAAAGAATAGAGGAGAACTCCTCTATTCTTTCTTCTCCTCTTTTTTTTCTTCTTCCTCTTCTTTTTTATCCTCTTCTTCCTCTCTTGTTCGACGACCCTCGACCCCTCGGCGACCCTAGACCCCCTCTCGACCCTCGACCCCTCGGCGACTGTCGACCCCCTCTCGACCCTCATATATAAAACCTTTTCTTCCTTCTTCTTCCTTCTATTCCTTCTTCCTAAATATATAAAACTTTTTTTAAAATGAAACTAACCTAAAATGTACTAAATCAGAGAACATATATAGATAAAACTTTTCTAATTAAAAATCTAACTTTTGCATATATGTATTTTTAAAACATCATTACAATTGAAAAAATACATACATATATACACATATGAACATACATCAAATACATTAAAAACATATATCTAAAAAATACATACATACATATATATATATATGAAAATCTAAAAACATGTAAAAAAGCATGTATAATTAAAAAAAATTGCACGACGGCGGCGGGGGCGGCAGACGCGCGGTGCTCACAGAGGCGTCGGGG
>NW_025309224.1:0-668 GCF_018294505.1 Triticum aestivum
CAATCTCTTTCAAAGTATCAGGATTTCATCCGGAAACTCGTCTGTTACAAAGGGATTTCATTTTTTAAAACTTATTTGAACTCCTGACTTTGTGTGTGTTCGAAATGCACCATTCAAAGCCACATCATCATTTTTCAATCCTTTCTGACTTCATTTGTTATTTTTCATGCATTTACTAATTATTTTGAGCTATAAGACCCTAAAATTGAAAAGCATTTCAAATGAACTCTGAAAAGGTTGAAAGTTGGCATGATATCATCATTTCATCCACATAGCATGTGCAAGAGAGTTGAGAGGGTTACGGCAAAAACTGGATGCACTTCGTGTACAAAACGGCCAATCTTTTTCAAAGTATCAGGATTTCATCCGGAAACTCGTCTGTTACAAAGGGATTTCATTTTTTAAAACTTATTTGAACTCCTGAATTTTTGTGTGTTCAAAATGCACCATTCAAAGCCACATCATCATTTTTCAATCCTTTCTCACTTCATTTGTTATTTGTTCATGCATTTACTAATTATTTTGAGCTATAAGACCCTAAAATTGAAAAGCATTTCAAATGAACTCTGAAAAGGTTGAAAGTTTGGCATGATATCATCATTTCATCCACATAGCATGTGCAAGAAAGTTGAGAGGGTTACGGCATAATCTGGATGCACTTCGTGTAC
>NW_025309225.1:0-668 GCF_018294505.1 Triticum aestivum
AAATGCAGTCAGAAAGGATTGAAAAATGGTGACGTGGCTTTGAATGGTGCATTTTGAACACACAAAAAGTCAGGAGTTCAAATAAGTTTAAAAAAATGAAATCCCTTTGTAACAGACGAGTTTCCGTATGAAATCCTGATACTTTGAAAGAGATTGTCCGTTTTGTACACGAAGTGCATCCAGTTTTTGCCGTAACCCTCTCAACTTTCTTGCACATGCTATGTGGATGAAATGATGATACCATGCCAACTTTCAACCTTTTCAGAGTTCACTTGCAATGCTTTTCAATTTTAAGGTCTTATAACTCAAAATAATTAGTAAATGCATGAAAAATAACAAATGAAGACAGAAAGGATTGAAAAATGATGATGTGGCTTTGAATGGTGCATTTTGAACACACAAAAAGTCAGGAGTTCAAATAAGTTTTAAAAAATGAAATCCCTTTGTAACAGACGAGTTTCCGTATGAAATCCTGATACTTTGAAAGAGATTGTCCGTTTTGTACACGAAGTGCATCCAGTTTTTGCCGTAACCCTCTCAACTTTCTTGCACATGCTATGTGGATGAAATGATGATACCATGCCAACTTTTAACCTTTTCAGAGTTCATTTGAAATGCTTTTCAATTTTAGGGTCTTGTAGCGCAAAATAATTAGTAAATGCATGAAA
>NW_025309226.1:0-668 GCF_018294505.1 Triticum aestivum
GCCCGGACCCAAAAACTGGAAACGGGTCAAAAAAAACTTCCTATAATGGCACCTGTCTCAAAACACTCAGAAACACCTAAAAATAGGATAGCCAGAAATTTTTTCGAAAAATGCGTTTTCGAAAAATTTTGGGCCTAAACGGAGCGTGGCTACCCGAATTTTTTTTTTTTTTTCGAAACCTACTCCGGCAAGGAAACACGAATCGGAATCTAGATTGATCCCGAAAACAAACCTAATAAGCAAGGAACTCGGATTGGTGCTGGATATATGGTGGTGGTATATGGCAGCGGTGGTAGTATATGGATATGGATCGGTGGTGGTATATGGACACGGATTGGTGGTGGTATATGGATACGGATTCGGAGCGGTGGTGGTAGATGGCAGGGCGATGATGATGGTGCGGCGACGGCGTGACAACTTGTGAACAGAACTCGAAACTCTAAAAGACTAGACGCTAAGACCAGCAACTGAACACGACGATGCAACCGCAAATTCAACAAAGCAAATACAGAAAAGATTATGCAAGGCTCAGATTGGTTCGGATGGGATGAACTAACCCTAATTTTTTTTTGGCTTTTTCGTGGACTATAGGTATGAAGAACAGACTCGATCTAAACTACGAAAAACTGTAAAATCTCACCGAGCAACCTGGAAATCTGATACCACTT
>NW_025309227.1:0-668 GCF_018294505.1 Triticum aestivum
TGGACTATTACTCACTGTTTTGGGGTCCGGGAGTGATTTCCACGATTGACGAACCCTGGGGTGCGTTTGTGTGTCGGTCATCAACACTTGTAGTTTCGGCCGATTCTGGCCCGTTTCATGGACTATTACTCAGTTTTGGGGCCCCGAAGTGATTTCCACAACTGACGAACCCAAGGGTGCGTTTATGTGTCGGTTATCAACACTCACAATTTGGGCCAATTCTGGTTCATTTCGTGCACTATTACTCACCGTTTTGGGGTCCTAGAGCGATTCCACGATTGACGATCCCTGGGGTGCATTTATGTGTCCGTCATCAACACTCACAGTTTTGGCCGACTCTGCCCCGTTTCATGGACTATTACTCATTGTTTTGGGGTCCCGGAGGGATTTCCACGATTGACGCACCCCGGGGTGCGTTTACGTGTCGTTCACCAGCAATCCTAGTTTTGTTCGATTCTGGGCTCTTTCATGGTCTATTACTCACCATTTTGGGGTCCCAGAGCTATTTCCACGATTAACGATCCCCGGGGTGCGTTTACGTGTCCGTCGTCAACCCTCGGAATTATGGCCAATTCTGGCCCGTTTCATGGACTATTACTCACCGTTTTGGGGTCTGAAAGCGATTTCCAAGGTTGTTGAACCCTAAGGTGCGCTTACGTGTCTGTCAT
>NW_025309228.1:0-668 GCF_018294505.1 Triticum aestivum
ACTTTTTCAATGAACCTGAAATGCCCTTCTAAAATGCCCATCATTTTTGTCTTGGTTCAGAACCTCTGCCAAAAGTGGTGCACATTTTCCTAGGCCATCCTAGGGTTTTTGATTTAAATCATAAGTATTTGAATTTGGGCATTTAAAATTATATAAAATATTTAAATGCTCAAATAACTCCAAACTAAAATGTTTCATGTTGGAAATAATCCAACTATGGACCAGGAGTAGTTTGGTGATTTTTGGAGTTGCCTAAGTATTTTATTTAATTCAACAAAGTTGCAGAAGTATTAAAAAAACAGAAAACAGAAGAAATGGAAAAGGCTTACCTGTCGCCCAGCACCCGGCCCACCTGCCGGCCCAGCCCAGCACCGCGCCAGCGAGCTGCTTGCCGGCCAGGCAGGCAGGCAGGTGCTCGACGGCGAGCACCGCATGGGTGCCACGCACCTGCTCGCCGCCTCACCGCCTCCCTCGCCTGGCTAACGCCGTGAATCGGCCTCCCTCTCTCCCCCGAACCCCCCAGACACCCCCTCTCCTCTCCAGCTCCTCTCCCTCGCTCTCCCACGCCATGGCCGACGCCATCGCCGCCACCCCCTCGCCGTAGCCACGCCCTCCGTCAACCCCACGCCGTGCCGCCGTGTCCAGGAGCTTCGCCGCCGTCCACTTCA
>NW_025309229.1:0-668 GCF_018294505.1 Triticum aestivum
CCCCCCCCTCGCTGGCTGCCGCTTACCCCGCGTCCGGCGAGTGGATCTGGCCGCCGGCGCCGGTGTGCCCCGTGCTGCCCAGCGCCCTCTCGGGCTCGAGCCCATTCGGGCGCCCGCGGCCACGCCCGCTAGCGCCCCGCCCGGTTGGCCCCCTGTGCCTATGACAGGAGGGCCCTACACCACAGGAATGATTAAAATAAATAAATAAATAAATAAATAAATAAATAATTAAGTAATTACTTAAGTTAATTAATTCGGGTTAATTAATTCAATTAACTAATCAAGTTATAGTTAAGTTAACCTAATCCTAATTAACTTAATTAGAGGATGACAGGTGGGTCCCCCTGGACCCACATGTCAGGTTGACTTGGTCAACAGTCAACGTTGACTGCTGATGTCAGCATGACATCATGCTGATGTCATTAATCTGTTTTTCGAATTAATTTAAATATTTAATTAAATTCCAGAAATTAATAAATACTTTAGAAAATCATATCTTTTAATCCGTAACTCGGATTAAAATAATTTCAACATGAAAGTTGCTCAGAACGACGAGACGAATCCGGATACGCAGTCCGTTCGTCCGCCACACACCCCTAACCTATCGAACCTGCAAACTTTCCTCTCCGGTTCAACTGTCTGACAGACGTCCGGAACCGGGAAGACTT
>NW_025309230.1:0-668 GCF_018294505.1 Triticum aestivum
ATGCCCCCTTTAGTCCCGGTTGGTGCCACCAACCGGGACCAAAGGCTGAGTTGGTGGCACCAACCAGGACTAAAGGGGGCATTGGTCACGGTTGGTGCCACGAACCATGACCAATGCCTCCTTTAGTCCCGGTTGGTGCCACCAACCGGGACCAAAGGCCTTGTGCTGCCCCGCGCCCAAATGTTTAGTCCCACCTCGCTAGTTGAGAGGGAGCCACACCTGTTTATAAGGTGCGGTGCGCCTTCCCTCTCGAGCTCCTCTCTAAAGCAGGCTTTCGGGCCTAACCGTGCAATGTGTGCCTGTGGGCCAACTGGGCCTCCTGCGGGCCTGAATCCTGGCCCAAGGTAGGGTTTCTAGTCGTATTCAGGCCGTGGGTGCCCAGTAGGTGGCACTTTTTTTGTTTTTTCTGTTTCTACTTACAACAAAATACTTATTGTTGCTATATTTAATTTTTTTCCAGTTTGTTTGTTTTGTTTTTTGCATTATTTATTTTCTTTTGTTTTTTGCTTTATTTTTTAATTTTTTTTGCTTTTAGTTTTAGAAAAATTATAAACTTTCTGTTAGTGCCATTAGTTTTCAAATTTGAAAACACTTTTTTGTTTTCTTTGTTGCTTTATTTATTTTATTTTGTTTCTACTTACAACAAAATCCTTATTGTTGCTATTTTC
>NW_025309231.1:0-668 GCF_018294505.1 Triticum aestivum
GTAAACGCACCCCAGGGTTCGTTACTCGTGGAAATCACTCCGGGACCCCAAAACAGTCAGTAATAGTCCACGAAATGGGCCAGAATCGGTCAAAACTATGAGTGTCGATGACCGACAGGTAAACGCACCCCAGGGTCCGTTACTCGTGGAAATCACTGCGGGAACCTAAAACAGTGAGTAATAGTCCACGAAACGGGCAGAATCGGACAAAACTGCGAGTGTTGATGACCGACACGTAAGCGCACCTTGGGGTTTAACAACTGTGGAAATTGCTTTGGGGCCCCAAAACGGTGAGTAATAGTCCATGAAACGGGTCAGAAACGGCCAAAACTGCGAGTGTTGATGACCGACATGTAAACGCACACCAGGGTTCATTACACATGGAAATCACTCCGGGATCCCAAAACAGTGAGTAATAGTTCATGAAATGGGCCAGAATCGAACAAAACCGTGAGTGTTGACGACCGACACGTAAGTGCTCCTTGGGGTTCAACAAGAATGGAAATCACTTTCGGACCCCAAAACGGTGAGTAATAGTCCATGAAACGGGCCAGAATCGGACAAAACTGCGAGTATTGATGACCGACACGTAAACGCACCCTAGGGTTCGTTAATCATGGAAATCACTCCGGGACCCCAAAACAGTGAGTAATAGTCCATGAAACGGG
>NW_025309232.1:0-668 GCF_018294505.1 Triticum aestivum
CTAAGTTTGAAAAATCCTACCGAGTGGTGAGCAAACCTCCCAGTCGGGGGCTTAGCTGCTGTCCAGTGCTCGCCTAAGTTTGAAAAATCCTACCGAGTGGTGAGCAACCCTCCCAGTCGGGGGCTTAGCTGCAGTCCAGTACTCCCCAAAGTTTGAAAATTCCTACCGAGTGATGAGCAAGACTCTCACTCGGGGGCTTAGCTGCAGTCCAGTCCTCGCCTAAGTTTGAAAAATCCTACCGAGTGGTGAGCAAGCCTCCCACTCGGGGGCTTACCTGCAGTCCAGTACTCGCCTAAGTTTGAAAAATCCTACCAAGTGGTGAGTAACCCTCCCACTTGGGGGCTAAGCTGTAGTCCAGTACTCACCTAAGTTTGAAAAATCCTACCGAGTGATGAGCAAGACTCTCACTCGGGAGCTTAGCTGCAGTCCAGTCCTCACCTAAGTTTGAAAAATCCTACCGAGTGGTGAGCAACCCTCCCACTCGGGGGCTTAGCTGCAGTCGAGTACTCTCCTAAGTTTGAAAAATCCTACCGAGTGATGAGCAAGCCTCTCAGTCGGGGACTTAGCTGCAATCCAGTGCTCGCCTATGTTCGAAAAATCATAACGAGTGGTGAGCAACCCTCCCACTCGGGGGCTTAGCTGCAGTCCAATACTTGCCTAAGTTTGAA
>NW_025309233.1:0-668 GCF_018294505.1 Triticum aestivum
AACTCTGAAAAGGTTGAAAGTTGGCATGGTATCATCATTTGACCCACATAGCATGTGCAAGAAAGTAGAGAGGGTTACGGCAAAAACTGGATGCAGTTCGTGTACAAAACGGACAATCTCTTTCGAAGTATCAGGGTTTCATACGGAAACTTGTCTGTTACAAAGGGATTTCATTTTTTTTGAACTTATTTGAACCCCATAGTTTTTCTGTGCTCAAAATGCACCATTCAAAGCCGCATCATCCATTTTCAACCCTTTCTGACTTCATTTGTTATTTTTCATGCATTTACTGATTATTTTGAGCTATAAGACCCTGAAATTGAAAAGCATTTCAAATAAACTCTGAAAAGGTTGACAGTTGGCATGGTATCATCATTTGACCCACATAGCATGTGCAAGAAAGTAGAGAGGGTTACGGCAAAAACTGGATGCACTTCGTGTACAAAACGGACAATCTCTTTCGAAGTATCAGGGTTTCATACAGAAACTTGTCTGTTACAAAGGGATTTCATTTTTTTGAACTTATTTGAACTCCATAGTTTTTCTGTGATGAAAATGGACCATTCAAATAAGCATCATCAATTTTCAACCCTTTCTGACTTCATTTGTTATTTTTCATGCATTTACTGATTATTTTGAGGTATAAAACCCTGAAATTGAAAAGCATT
>NW_025309234.1:0-668 GCF_018294505.1 Triticum aestivum
TTGTAGTGGAGGAGAATTGTGACGCCCGGGTAATTAAGCTACAGTGATCCTCTGCTAATGGTGCCACGTCACCTCGTTTATAGTTGCTGATCTCGAGTTAGTTCGAAACCGATTCAAATTCAAATTCAAAAATAGGCAAACAATAAAAGTTTTCAAATATTAAAACTAAAATGTTCGGAGTGAACCAAATATTGCATAGATAATTATGGTGGAGCAACCAAACTTTGATAAAATGTTTAAAGGCCCTAAAACAATTAAAACAATAGTGAAGACAATTAAACAAAGGCCTATTGAATTTATAAAATGCTAACACTATTTTATTATGCGTTAAGAATTAATCTCGTAGTAGTTTATTGGTTAATACAAATTAGGCACTAGTGGTAATTTTATAAAACTAAAATAAAAGAAAACAGAAAAGAAATAGAATAAAAACAAAAGAAGGAAAGGAAACATAACCAAAAAAAAAGGAAAAAGAGAAAGAACCCCCCCTGGCCCAACTGGGCCAAGCCCACCTGGCCCAGCCGGCCAGCCCCCCTGGCCCGGTCCACCCCCTCACTCCCTTATCCCCCCTCCCCCGGTCGGCAATCCCTAACCACCCCACTCTCCCCCTCGATCCCCTCCTTCTCCTCCCCCGCGCCGTCCGGATCGGGAGCTGCCCGATCCCGACG
>NW_025309235.1:0-668 GCF_018294505.1 Triticum aestivum
TTTTTTGCGCTGCTTTTTTTTTGCGAAAAATCACTATAATGGCGAGTGTCTCAAAACTCTTCCTAGGTCAAACTGACAGGATGGGCACGAAATTTTTTTTTCGACCAAATTTTTTTTTTCGACTGCCCGGACCCAAAAACTGGAAACAGGTCAAAAAAAAACTTCCTATAATGGCACCTGTCTCAAAACACTCAGAAACACCTAAAAATAGGATAGCCAGAATTTTTTTCGAAAAATGCGTTTTCGAAAAATTTTGGGCCTAAACGGAGCGTGGCTACCCGACTCTTTTTTTTTCCCGAAACCTACTCCGGCAAGGAAACACGAATCGGAAACTAGATGGATCTCGAAAACAACCCTAATAATCAAGGAACTCGGATTGGTGGTGGATATATGGTGGTGGTATATGGCAGCGGTGGTGGTAGCGGTGGTAGTATATGGATATGGATATGAATCGGTGGTGGTATATGAATCGGTGGTGGTATATGGATACGGATTCGGAGCGGTGGCGGATAAGCGGTGGTGGTAGATGGCAGGGGCGATGATGATGGTGCGGCGGCGGCGTGACAACTTATGACCAGAACTCGAAACTCTAAAAGACTAGACTCTAAGACCAGCAACTAGACACGACGATGCAACCGCAAATTCAACAAAGCAAAACCCTAAAAAGA
>NW_025309236.1:0-668 GCF_018294505.1 Triticum aestivum
AAATAACAAATGAAGTGAGAAGGATTGAAAAATGATGATGTGGCTTTGAATGGTTCATTTTGAACACACAAAAAGTCAGGACTTCAAATAAGTTTTAAAAAATGAAATCCCTTTGTAACAGACGAGTTTCCGGATGAAATCCTGATACTTTGAAAGAGATTGTCCGTTTTGTACACGAAGTGCATCCAGTTTTTGCCGTAACCCTCTCAACTTTCTTGCACATGCTATGTGGATGAAATGATGATATCATGCCAACTTTCAACCTTTTCAGAGTTCATTTGAAATGCTTTTCGATTTTAGGGTCTTATAGCTCAAAATAATTAGTAAATGCATAAAAATAACAAATGATGTGAGAAATGATTGAAAAATGATGATGTGGCTTTGAATGGTGCATTTTGAACACACAAAAAGTCAGGATTTTAAATAAGTTTTAAGAAATGAAATCCCTTTGTAACAGACGAGTTTCTGGATGAAATGCTGATACTTTGAAAGAGATTGTCCGTTTTGTACACGAAGTGCATCCAGTTTTTGCCGTAACCCTCTCAACTTTCTTACACATGCTATGTGGATGAAATGATGATATCATGCCAACTTTAAAACTTTTCAGAGTTCATTTGAAATTCTTTTCAATTTTAGGGTCTTATAGCTCAAAATAATTAGTAAATGCA
>NW_025309237.1:0-668 GCF_018294505.1 Triticum aestivum
CTCTAAACAAATCGGTAAATGACTGAAAAACAGCAAATGATGTCAGAACCTGTTGGAAATTGATGACGTCGCTTTGAATGTTGCATACTGAACGCAAAAATAGGCTGGAGTTCAAGTAAGTTTAAAAAACATTGAAGTGCCCGTGTAACAGATGAGTTCTCGTCCGAAACCCTGATACTCCGAAAGAGATTGTCCAGTTTGTACACGAGGTGCGTCCAGTTTTCACCGTGACCCTCTCTACTCCTTTGCACATGCTATGCGGGCGAAATGATGATACCATGCCAAGTTCCAACATTTTCAGAGTTCATTTTGTAGTGATTTTCAATTTCACCGTCATTTAGCTCTCTAAACAAATCGGTAATGACTGAAAACAGCAAATGATGTCAGAACCTGTTGGAAATTGATGACGTCGCTTTGAATGATGCATACTGAACGCAAAAATAGGCTGGAGTTCAAATAAGTTTAAAAAACATTGAAGTGCCTATGTAACAGATGAGTTCTCGTCCGAAACCCTGATACTCCGAAACAGATTGTCCAGTTTGTACACGAGGTGCATCCAGTTTTCGCCGTGACCCTCTCTACTCTTTTGCACATGCTATGCGGGCGAAATGATGATACCATGCCAAGTTCCAACATTTTCAGAGTTCATTTTGTAGTGATTTTCAATT
>NW_025309238.1:0-668 GCF_018294505.1 Triticum aestivum
TCGGGTCTACACGGAGGGGATCTTGTTGTGGGTCTGGCCCGGATGTTGCTCCAAAGTGTTCCTATGGGCTGACCTAACACAACCGGGTGGGGAGGTCCCCTGGTCAAAGCCCATCCGTGCAAAGTCAAAGGGCTAGATCCCGTGGTCAAACGCTACAGCGTTAGGCGGGACGGGGGCCCTGGGGGGGGGGGGTAGCAATGCCACCGGAGCATCGCACCGGGTCCTCATACATGCTGGGTGGTGTGGTGGCATGTCCGAAGAGGCGACACGCGTCTCCGGGGCGTGGCCCCCCTCACGGACGGCGATGACACGGTAGTAGACGTTCTGCGGTAACGATGCGACGTGAATATTATTAAATACTCGGAGCGCGATAAAATCATGAGTTTTTTGCACGACATGGGCACATGTGCTATAGGAACGATGGTATTTTTCCATATTTTTTGGTGATGGAGAAGTATCCCAAAAATTCCCTCTACGCAGATTGCCCTTTGGGCGTCTACGGCTGTGGCCGGCGGCCTCCGGGGGCTAGCATGCCGCCAAATCTAGCGTAGGCGGCCTCTCACAAGTCTGGAAGTGTTGTGGCGGTTGCAAACGCCCGTCACGCGTGTCCGGGGTGTGCCCCCCCCCCTCACAGACGGCACCGCCGCCGGCACCTGGAGGGGGGGGGG
>NW_025309239.1:0-668 GCF_018294505.1 Triticum aestivum
GCCCGGGGCGATGCTCTGGTGGCATTGCTACCCCCTAGTCCCTCCGTCCCGCCTAACCCTGTAGCGTTTGACCACGGGATCTAGCCCTTTGACTTTGCACGGACGGGCTTTGACCAGTGGACCTCCCCAGCTGGTTGTGTTAGGTCAGCCCATAGGAACACTTTGGAGCAACATCCGGGCCAGACCCACAGCAAGATCCCCTCCGTGTAGACCCGACGCGTCCGTTTCCACCCTCCAGGTGCCGGCGGCTGCGCCATCCGTGAGAGGGGCACACCCCGGACACGCGTGCCAGGCGTTTGCAACCGCCACAACAATTCCAGACTTGTGAGAGGCCGCCTACGCAAGATTTGGCAGCATGCTAGCCCCCGGAAGCCGCCGGCCACACCCGTAGACGCGCGAAGGGCAATCCGCGTAGAGGGAATTTTTCGGATACTTCTCCATCACCAAAAATTATGAAAAAATACCATCATTCCTATAGCACATGTGCCCATGTCATGCAAAAAAACTCATGATTTTATCGCGCTCCGAGTATTATTAATATTGACGCTGCATCGTTACCGCAGAACGTCTACTACCGTGTCCTCGCCGTCCGTGAGGGGGGGCCATGCCCCGGAGACGCGTCCCGCCTCTTTGGACATGCCACCACACCACCCCACATGTATGAGGGC
>NW_025309240.1:0-668 GCF_018294505.1 Triticum aestivum
TAATTGGGTAATTAATTAAACTAATTAATTCTGAATTAATTAACACTAATCATTAATTAACTTAATTAACTAAGGTTAGTTAAACTTTGATTAGGTTAATAAGTTAATAGTGAATGACATGCGGGACCCACCTGTCCGGGTTGACTTAGTCAACCCTGTTGACTGATGATGTCAGCATGACATCATGCTGATGTCATAAATGCAATTTCGAAATTAATTAAATAATTAATTAAAATTCCAGAAATTAATAAAATCTTTTATAAATCATATCTTTTAATCCGTAATCCGGATTAAAATAATTTCAACATGAAAGTTGCTCAGAACGACGAGACGATTCCGGATACGCAGTCCGTTCGTCCGCCACACCCCCCTAACCTATCGAACCCGCAACTTTCCCCCTCCGGCTCCTCTACCCGAAAACACGAAACACCGGGAATACTTTCCCGGATGTTTTCCCCCTTCACCGGTATTACCTGCTACCGCGTTAGGGCACACCGAACACCGCGTATTGCCTTGTTATATTTTGTGATGCTTTGTTTGCTCTGTATTCATTATTTCTTCCCCCTCTTCTCTCCGGTAGACTACGAGACCGACGCTGCTGCTGACCAGTTCGACTACGGAGTTGACGACCCCTCTCTCTTGCCAGAGCAACCAGGCAAGCCCCCCCC
>NW_025309241.1:0-668 GCF_018294505.1 Triticum aestivum
TTTTACTAGCATGCATACTTTCTTAGGTTTTTGTTATTGACCAGTTATTATCAAGGAAAAGGCTCATCTACAAGCACTTGCAGCAACCAAAGAATTTCTTATATCCATCTGTATATGTAATAAATTTTATTAATAACTGTCGTAGCATTGTCTATTATATCAGCACAATTGTACGACATCACTGTCTCGGTCTCATTTGTTTATAATATATCATCACATATATGATTTCACTTTATAGTTTTACATTAGGTCATGATAATGTCCCGCAGCAACGCGCGGGGTATCATCTAGTATATATAAAGCTTAATGTGTCCTAAGAGCATCTTCAATAGATGATCCAAATATAAAAATAACTAACTTTTGGACCGTCTGGGGCAAAAAACGCTGCTCCAACAGACGGTCCATATGCAAAAAAATTTGGACCGCGGCCTCCTCGTGATGTAAAATGCAATACCTCGCGATGCAAATATACATCACGAGATGCATCTGGTCCAAAATCAGCCGCCGCCCGCGAATGCCCAACCGCCACTTCATTTCCGTTCCCGCCCGCCTGCCTGCGACCTCCCGCCCGTCCGCCATCGCCCCGCCGCCTCCACACCTCCCCGCCGCCCCGCCGCACGCCGCCCGCATCAGATCCAGTGCCGCCCCACCCCCCGCCGCTGTTTCCA
>NW_025309242.1:0-668 GCF_018294505.1 Triticum aestivum
TGCAGATGAAGTAGATGATGCACATGATGATGAGCTGGTGCATGTGTATGACAAAGAAAACCCTGTCATTGAAGTAGGCAAGTTGTTCCCAAGCATGAAGGAGTTTAGGATGTGTTTCAAGACTTATGCAGTGAAACATGAGTTTGATGCCAAGACTGTTTGGACTAATAGAAAGAAGTTTTATGCGAGGTGCAGAGGATTTGATGGTAGTGTGACGTCGGGCCCGATGACTCTCTTCTGTGACAACACTAGAGCTATTGCCCTTGCCAAGGAGCCCAGGTTTCACAGGAAGACCAGGCATATCAAGCGTCGCTTCAACTCCATTCGTGAAAGTGTTCAAAATGGAGACATAGATATTTGTAAAGTACATACGGACCTGAATGTAGCAGATCCGTTGACTAAACCTCTCCCTAGAGCAAAACATGATCAACACCAGAACTCTATGGGTGTTCGATTCATCACAATGTAACTAGATTATTGACTCTAGTGCAAGTGGGAGACTGTTGGAAATATGCCCTAGAGGCAATAATAAAATGGTTATTATTATATTTCCTTGTTCATGATAATTGTCTATTGTTCATGCTATAATTGTGTTATCCGAAAATCGTAATACATGTGTGAATACATAGACCACAACATGTCCCTAGTGAGCCTCTAGTTGACTAGCT
>NW_025309243.1:0-668 GCF_018294505.1 Triticum aestivum
CTTATAGCTCAAAATAATTAGTAAATGCATGAAAAATAACAAATGAAGTCAGAAAGGATTGAAAAATGATGATGTGGCTTTGAATGGTGCATTTTGAACACACAAAAAGTCAGGAGTTCAAATAAGTTTTAAAAAATGAAATCCCTTTGAAACAGACGAGTTTCCGGATGAAATCCTGATACTTTGAAAGAGATTGTCCGTTTTGTACACGAAGTGCATCCAGTTTTTGCCGTAACCTTCTCAACTTTCTTGCACATGCTATATGGATGAAATAATGATATCATGCCAACTTTCAACCTTTTCAGAGTTCATTTGAAATGCTTTTCAATTTTAGGGTCTTATAGCTCAAAATAATTAGTAAATGCATGAAAAATAACAAATGAAGTCAGAAAGGATTGAAAAATGATGATGTGGCTTTGAATGGTGCATTTTGAACACACAAAAAGTCAGGAGTTCAAATAAGTTTTAAAAAATGAAATCCCTTTGTAACAGACGAGTTTCCGGATGAAATCCTGATACTTTGAAAGAGATTGTCCGTTTTGTACACGAAGTGCATCCAGTTTTTTCCGTAACCCTCTCAACTTTCTTGCACATGCTATGTGGATGAAATGATGATATCATGCCAACTTTCAACCTTTTCAGAGTTCATTTGAAATGCTTTTCAATTT
>NW_025309244.1:0-668 GCF_018294505.1 Triticum aestivum
TGACGGCAAAAACTGGATGCACTTCGTGTACAAAACGGACAATCTCTTTCAAAGTATCAGGATTTCATACGGAAACTCGTCTGTTACAAAGGGATTTCATTTGTTTAAAACTTATTTGAACTCTTGACTTTTTGTTTGTTCAAAATGCACCATTCAAAGCCACATCATCATTTTTCAATCCTTTCTGACTTCATTTGTTATTTTTCATGCATTTACTAATTATTTTGAGCTATAAGACCCTAAAATTGAAAAGCATTTCAAAGGAATTCTGAAAAGGTTGAAAGGTGGCATGGTATCATCATTTCATCCACATAGCATGTGCAAGAAAGTTGGGAGGGTAACGGCAAAAACTGGATGCACTTCGTGTACAAAACGGACAATCTCTTTCAAAGTATCAGGATTTCACACGGAAACTCGTCTGTTACAAAGGGATTTCATTTTTTTAAACTTATTTGAACTCCTGACATTTTGTGCGTTCAAAATGCACCATTCAAAGCAACATCATCATTTTCAATCCTTTCTGACTTCATTTGTTATTTTTCATGCATTTACTAATTATTTTGAGCTATAAGACCCTAAAATTGAAAAGCATTTCAAATGAACTTTGAAAAGGTCGAAAGTTGGCATGGTATCATCATTTCATCCACATAGCATGTGCAAGAAAGTTC
>NW_025309245.1:0-668 GCF_018294505.1 Triticum aestivum
GGAGAACTTTGTCTCCCATACGTAGCCGACTAGGATATTGTAACCCTAGTGTTGGGGAACGTAGTATTTCAAAAAGTTTGCCTACGATCATGCAAGATCTATCTAGGAGAAGCATAGCAACAAGCAGGGAGAGTGTGTCTACGTACCCTTGTAGACCGAAAGCGGAAGCGTTTAGTTACGCGGTTGATGTAGTCAAACGTCTTTGCGATCCAACCGATCAAGTACCGAACGCACGACACCTCCGCGATCTGCACACGTTCAGCTCGGTGACGTCCCTCGTACTCTTGATCCAGCTGAGGCCGAGGGAGAGTTTCGTCAGCACGACGGTGTGGTGACGGTGATGATGAAGTTACCGGCGCAGGGCTTCGCTTAAGCACTACGACGATATGATCGAGGTGTGTAACTGTGGAGGGGGGCACCGCACACGGCTAAAAGATCAACTTGTATGTTTGGGGTGCCCCCTTGGCCACGTATATAAAGGAGGGAGGAGGAGGAGGCCGACCTAAGAGGGGTGCGCCTATAGGGGGAGTCCAACTAGGATTCCCAATCCTAGTTGGAGTCCCCTTCCTTTTCCAAGAGGGGAGAGAGGGAAGGAGTAGGAGAAGGAGAAGGAAAGAGAGGGGGGCGCCGCCCCTCCCTAGTCCAATTCGGACTTGCCATTGGGGCGG
>NW_025309246.1:0-668 GCF_018294505.1 Triticum aestivum
AAACATGTATAGACAGTTATCTGTGTGACCGAAAGTGGTTGATGTGCCGAAAATAAAACTACCATGAAAAATTGGGGAGCGGGACATTTAACATATTTCTGACCAGCAACGTAATCCTGAAGCCATATAGCCATTCACGGGAAGTCCATGGTTGTCATTGTTAAATCCATTCAGCTTCTGAATAAGTAATGCAACTATATATATGCAATACCCACACATAGTTTTAAGATCTTCACTTACTTATATGAAACAATATATGTGTCCAGTGTCTCTTATATATGTTGATTCTAAATGTTCTCTGAATGGTGAAATTCTTATCATCGATCTGTAGTGGTTAGCAATAAGATAAGAAACTTACAAAAATATAACCATTGTGAAATACACTTCTATCATTTTCAGATTACCTGTTGTGTGTGTGAATGTCCTGACAATATTAATAAGAAACAGTGTGAAACGAAAATAAAAGATATCACAACCATTAATTCTGATATTACAGCCATGAACGCTGATCAAACAGAATAGCCTTCTTCTTTCTAACTCATCAATGTGAGGATATGCAATATTATGTCAGTATATGGATAAAAATAAAAATAAAACTACACTTCAAAACTGTGTCAACCATAAATACACTCCTCATATCACATGCTTTGTTATGCTGAATGTTTAAC
>NW_025309247.1:0-668 GCF_018294505.1 Triticum aestivum
CTATGCCTCAGCCATAGGTTCTATAAAGTATGCCATGATGTGTACCAGATCTATTGTATACCCTACACTGTGTTAAGCAAGGGAGTACAATAGTGATCTAAGAGTAGATCACTGGACATTGGTCAAAATTATCCTTAGTGGAATAAGGAAATATTTCTCGATTAAGGAGGTGACAAAAGGTTCGTCGTAAAAAGTTACGTCGATGCAAGTTTTGACACAGATCTGGATGACTCTAAGTCTCGATCTAGATACATATTGAAAGTGGGAGCAATTAGCTAGAGTAGATCCGTGCAAAGCATTGTAGACACAGAATTCGCAAAATACTTACGGATCTGTATGTGACAGACCCGTTGACTAAAATTATCTCACAAGCAAAACATGATCACACCTTAGTACTCTTTGGGTGTTAATCACATAAATGATGTGAACTAGATTATTGACTCTAGTAAACCCTTTGGGTATAGGTCACATGACGATGTGAACTATGGGTGTTAATTACATGGTGATGTGAACTCTTAGTGTTGAATCACATGGCGATGTGAACTAGATTATTGACTCTAGTGCAAGTGGGAGACTGAAGGAAATATGCCCTAGAGGCAATAATAAAGTTATTATTTATTTCCTTATATCATGATAAATGTTTATTATTCATGCTAGAATTGTATTAA
>NW_025309248.1:0-668 GCF_018294505.1 Triticum aestivum
GACGAGTAGACTGCCGTGTTTCGGGCTCCAGTTGACCGAGATATGTCCGAGCCCGAATGTACGGATCAGAGCATCCAGCTTCCTCTGCTTTCCTCTGAAGCAATACGGCCACAATTTCTAGAACGGAGCTGCTAAAAATCAGTCGACTGGCTAGCCGTTCGATCTCCTAGTTGCCTGTAGATTCGCGTTGGACACTTTGTCTTTTGTTTCGGCCTGTGTGATGCGTCGATCGGCCCGTTTACTTTGTTTTTTTGTTGTTGTTGTAGCATCGTCTAATACTTGAGGCCGGCAAACCCTATTTGGCGCTGCAGGCGCCCATTAACGTGTATTTCGCAAACTGCAGGGTAGGCGTTCACCTCGTGGATGAAGATGGGCAACGGCTCTCCGGCGACCTTGCGCCGGAGAAGCTCGGCCAGCTCGAGGAAATCCGGCTGGGTCGCCAGGGGCTGCAGCTCGCCGGTGGCCAACATGTCGCCGTCGGTTCTTGACCGAGGAAGGGAGTTGGCGTGCGGGGTTGGAATTTGGAAAGGCAAGACAAGCGCCTGCTTCTTGTGGTCCGGCTGACGAGTAGACTGCCGTGTTTCGGGCTCCAGTTGACCGAGATATGTCCGAGCCCGAATGTACGGATCAGAGCATCCAGCTTCCTCTGCTTTCCTCTGAAGCAATAC
>NW_025309249.1:0-668 GCF_018294505.1 Triticum aestivum
CGGCCCTAGCAGGGCGTGCCAGGAGGAGGAGTCCTCCTCCTAGTGGGAGTAGGACTCCCCTTTCCTAGTCCCACTAGGAGGGGGAAGGAAGGAGTGGGAGAGAGGAAAGGCAGGGGGGCGCCGCCCCCCTTCCTTGTCCTATTCGGACTCAAGGGGAGGGGGCGCGCGGCCTGCTCTGGCCGGCCCCTCTCTCTCTCCACTAGGGCAGGGGTTCCAGTAACCCCTCCGGCACTCCGGTAAAATCTCGATTTCATCCGGAACTATTCCGATGTCCAAATATAGGCTTCTAATATATCAATCTTTATGTCTCGACCATTTCGAGACTCCTCGTCATGTCCGTGATCATATACAAGACTCCAAACTACCTTCGGTACATCAAAACACATAAACTCATATTACCGATCGTCACCGAACTTTAAGCGTGCGGACCCTACGGGTTCGAGAACTTTGTAGACATGACCGAGACTCGTCTCCGGTCAATAACAAATAGCAGAACCTAGATGCTCATATTGTTGGAAATATGCCCTAGAGGCAATAATAAAAGCATTATTATTATATTTCCTTGTTCATGATAATTGTCTTTATTCATGCTATAATTGTGTTATCCGGAAATCGTAATACATGTGTGAATAACAGACACCAACATGTCCCTAGTAAGCCTCTAGTTG
>NW_025309250.1:0-668 GCF_018294505.1 Triticum aestivum
AAACTGCAAGTGTTGATGACCGACACATAAGCGCACCTTGGGGTTCAATAACTAAGGCAATCGCTTCGGGAGCCCAAAACGGTGGGTAATAATCCATGAAAGGGGCCAGAATCGGCCAAAACTGCCAGTGTTGATGACCACGCATAAACGCACCCCAGTGTTCCTTAATCGTGGAAATCACTCCCAGACCCCAAAGCAGTGAGTAATAGTCCATGAAATGGGCCAAAATCGGCCAAAACTGACAGTGTTGATGACCGACACTTAAGCGCACCTTCAGGTTCAATAACTATGGAAATCGCTTCGGAACCCCAAAATGGTGAGTAATAATCCAAGAAACGGGCCATAAATCGCCAAAAATGCGAGTGTTGATGACCGACACATAAACGCACCCCAGTGTTCATTAATCGTGGAAATCACTCCGGGACCCCAAAACAGTGAGTAATAGTCCATGAAACGGGCCAGAATCGGCCAAAATTGCCAGTGTTGATGACCGACATGTAAGTGCACCTTGGGGTTCAATAACTGTGGAAATTGCTTCGGGACCCCAAAACGGTGAGTAATAGTCCATGAAACGGGCCAGAATCGGCCAAAACTGCGAGGGTTGATGACCAACACGTAAACGCACCCCAGGGTTCATTAATCGTGGAAATCACTCTGGAACCCCAAAA
>NW_025309251.1:0-668 GCF_018294505.1 Triticum aestivum
GCTCCACCGCCGCCGACGACCCCCCGCACCCTCCCCGGCCCGCTCCACCGTCACAAATGAATGCAACTAAAATTGCAAAAAAAACAAATTTGATTATATTTTCAAATAACAAATTTGATGATATTTTTAAAAAAATCATTACTGTTTTTATAAAAAAATATTACTGTTATGATTTAAACAAGTTTGAACATATTTAAACACAAATAAATATCAAACAGCATTTTAAATGCATAAAAACAAAAATTGGGGAGCCTGGGAATCGAACCCAGGACCTCCTAGTGTGTGTGCTGCGTGCTGACCAATTGGGCTAGTGGGCGTGTTCTGATGGAGATAGGGTTAGGTGGAATATAACCTGACCAGTCGGGCTAGTAAGTAAAACAAAATTCTAATGGCGCACCAGGGGGAGGTGCGCCATTAGAATCGACGTACTTATGGCGCACCAGGGGGAGGTGCGCCATTAGAATCGCTTGTTCCCCTCGCACTGTCGCCTCCCTCCCTCCCTCGCTCGCCAGATCCCCCACTCCTCGACCCCAACCGTACGCCGCCGCCCCCTTGCTCCGCCCCCTCCGTCCGCCGCGCCTGCACGTCGTCCGCCGCTGTGGTCTTGCGCTGCCTCGACGCCGCCGCCTCGACCGCCGCCGGACTCCACCCCCGCCGCCCCCCACCAC
>NW_025309252.1:0-668 GCF_018294505.1 Triticum aestivum
TGTTGGAAATTGATGACGTCGCTTTGAATGATGCATACTGAACGCAAAAATAGGCTGGAGTTCAAATAAGTTTAAAAAACATTGAAGTGCCCGTGTAACAGATGAGTTCTCGTCCGAAACCCTGATACTCCGAAAGAGATTGTCCAATTTGTACACGAGGTGCGTCCAGTTTTCGTCGTGACCCTCTCTACTCATTTGCACATGCTATGCGGGCGAAATGATGATACTATGCCAAGTTCGAACATTTACAGAGTTCATTTTGTAGTGATTTTCAATTTCACCGTCATTTAGCTCCATAAAAAAATCGGTAAATGACTGAAAAACAGCAAATTATGTCAGAACATGTTGGAAATTGATGACGTCGCTTTGAATGATGCATACTGAACGCAAAAATAGGCTGGAATTCAAATAAGTTTAAAAAACATTGAAGTGCCCGTGTAACAGATGAGTTCTCGTCCGTAACCCTTATACTCCGAAAGAGATTGTCCAGTTTGTACACGAGGTGCGTCCAGTTTTCGCCGTGACCCTGTCTACCCATTTGCACATGCTATGCGGGCGAAATGATGATACCATGCCAAGTTCCAACATTTTCAGAGTTCATTTTGTAGTGATTTTCAATTTCACCGTCATTTAGCTCCATAAACAAATCGGTAAATGACTGAAAAACA
>NW_025309253.1:0-668 GCF_018294505.1 Triticum aestivum
GCCGGGCTCAACCAACCATTGCCTATCGCGGGGTTTGTATTTGGTAGCTTTGGATATACAGCTCCAGGTATGGTGAGCGATCTATGCTTGCAATGAAATTCCGTCTTATAACTAGCATGATCATTTACTAAATAGCCATATAATTGGTTATTTGTAGAATATGGGAGGGCACTTGCTTTTATCCGTGCACGATGTGGTTGCAATGCTTGAAAACAGGAAGTTTTCATAATGCTATTGAAACGGTGTTTGTTCTGTTTCTGTCTGCTTCGCACATGCCTATATGACGTAACACTTCTGTTGAATCTTTAATGATGTTAGTATTTGGAGTGATTGCTAATTTGGAAGTTGCAAAATGAACTTTCTTGTTACAGAATATTGAGTTAATTAGGCAGCACAGCATTCTCATGTTTCTGACATCGAAATCTTGAATTCTTAGGAAGTATCCCCTCTAGATGTTCGCAGGAGAGCCAAATTATGTTCTTCTTGGGCACCCAATGGAAAGGAACAATGAAGAGCACACCTATTCTGCTGAAATGGATAATCACTAAATATATATATATATATATATATATATACACACACATCACTAGTTAGTTTGTACGGTGACTATATGAAAGATGTTGTCAGATGTGTCTGCCTGGATTTAAATAGTTTATCAGGGTATCTTG
>NW_025309254.1:0-668 GCF_018294505.1 Triticum aestivum
CCCCCCTCCCCCTTTAAAAAAAACAAAAACCCCAGCCACTGGAATGCTAACGCGTGGATGCCTTTTGGTCCCGGTTGGTGCCACCAACCGGGACCAAACGCCCCCCTGACTGGGCTCGGCGGACCGGCCACGTGGAGGCACATCTGTCCCGGTTCGTGTTTAAACCGGTACTAATGGGTGGAGGTATTAGTAACGACCCGGGACTAAAGGCCCTTACCAACCGGGACTAATAGGTGTTTTTCTACTAGTGCATCTATTCTCATGTTTAGCCTCAATTCTAGCAACGAGTGCACGAATATCTACTAATTTACGTGTTATCAATATATCAATGTATTCTTCTTCCCAATACCAAAACGAGCATCCATAATCCTACACACATGGCTCTGTGACCGGCCCCTACTAGGGTTCCCCCTTCCCCTACCCTTGTCGCCGCCGGCGCCGGCGCCCTAGCCCCCTTCCTCCGCTGGCGCGTGCTCGGCTCGTCCCGCTAGCCCTCTCCTCCCTCCCTCACCCGCCCCCTTCCGTGTAACCCCCCGCGTCGCCTCCCCGAGTGGGGCAACTGGGGGCGCCCTCTTCCCGCCTCCTCCAGTACCCCCCAACTTCCCCCCTCCCGCCGCTGTCGGCGTGGGCCGTGGAGCCTTGCTCGCATGGTGCCAGCGGTGGCGGCC
>NW_025309255.1:0-668 GCF_018294505.1 Triticum aestivum
TTCACACGGAAACTCGTCTGTTACAAAGGGATTTCATTTTCTTGAACTTATTTGAACTCCTAGTTTTTCTGTTCTCAAAATGCACCATTCAAAGCCACATCATCGATTTTCAACCCTTTCTGACTTCATTTGTTATTTTTCATGCATTTACTGAGTTTTTTGAGCTATAAGACCCTGAAATTGAAAAGCACTACAAATGAACTCTGAAAAGGTTGAAAGTTGGCATGGTGTCATCATTTCACCCACATAGCATGTGCAAGAAAATAGAGACGAAACTTGTCTGTTACAAAGGGATTTCATTTTCTTGAACTTATTTGAACTCCATAGTTTTTCTATGTTCAAAATGCACCATTCAAAGCCACATCATCAATTTTCAACCCTTTCTGACTTCATTTGTTATTTTTCCTACATTTACTGATTTTTTTGAGCTATAAGACCCTGAAATTGAGAAGCACTACAAATGAACTGTGAAAAGGTTGAAAGTTTGCATGGTGTCATCATTTCACCCACATAGCATGTGCAAGAAAGTAGAGAGGCTTAAGGCAAAAACTGGATGCACTTCGTGTACAAAACGGACAATCTCATTCGAAGTATCAGGGTTTCATACGGAAACTCGTCTGTTACAAAGGGATTTCATTTTCTTGAACTTATTTGAACTCCATAGTTTT
>NW_025309256.1:0-668 GCF_018294505.1 Triticum aestivum
TGCCATATTTGTAACTCCGACTCTTGCCATTTCCGGCTATGTGTTTTGTTTTTTCCTCCGTTGTCGGGTTTTTGTCTTTCGTTTTGTATTTTGTCATGTCATGCATTTTCATATCATGTCATCATGTGCATTGCATTCGCATACGTGTTCGTCTCATGCATCCGAGCATTTTCCCCGTTGTCCGTTTTCCAATCCGGCGCTCCTATCTCCTCCGGTGCACCCCTCTTGTTTTCTTTCGTGTGCGTGTGTCAAACTTTCTCGGAATGGACCGAGGCTTGTCAAGTGGTCTTAATATACCACCCGGAGTCTACCGGTCAAGTTTCGTTCCATTCGGAGGTCGTTTGGTACTCCAACGGTTAACCGGGCCTCCGCAATGTCCATTTGAGTATCCAGCAAAAAACCCCTCCAAAACCAGCCCAAAGCCCACCAAACTCTCTTCCATGCTCTAGGTCGTTCGATCACGATCGTGTGGGCGAAAATCGCACCTCATTTGGAGTCTCCTAGCCCCCTCTACCTATAAATGAGTGGGCATCCCGAAAAACGAAATCTCAGACGAAACCCTAACCCTCTCCCTCCGCACCGCCGGACGCGTCCGTACCCGCCGGACACGTCCGCCGCCGCGCCCCGTCCAGTCCGGAGCCGCCACGTGTCATCGCCGGCTTTCCACC
>NW_025309257.1:0-668 GCF_018294505.1 Triticum aestivum
AGGATTTCATACGGAAACTCGTCTGTTACAAAGGGATTTCATTTTTTCAAACTTATTTGAACTCCTGACTTTTTGTGTGTTCAAAATGCACCATTCAAAGCCACATCATCATTTTTCAATCCTTTCTGATTTCATTTGTTATTCTTCATGCATTTACTAATTATTTTGAGCGATAAGACCCTAAAATTGAAAAGCATTTCAAATGAACTCTGAAAAGGTTGAAAGTTGGCATGGTATCATCATTTCATCCACATAGCATGTGCAAGAAAGTTGGGAGGGTTACGGCAAAAACTGGATGCACTTCGTGTACAAAACGGACAATCTCTTTCAAAGTATCAGGATTTCATACGGAAACTCGTCTGTTACAAAGGGATTTCATTTTTTAAAACTTATTTGAACTCCTGACTTTTTGTGTGTTCAAAATGCACCATTCAAATCACATCGTCATTTTTCAATCCTTTCTGACTTCATTTGTTATATTTCATGCATTTACTAATTATTTTGAGCTATAAGACCCTAAAATAGAAAAGCATTTCAAATGAACTCTGAAAAGGTTGAAAGTTGGCATGGTATCATCATTTCATCCACATAGCATGGGCAAGAAAGTTGGGAGGGTTACGGCAAAAACTGGATGCACTTCGTGTACAAAACGGACAATCTCTTTCAAA
>NW_025309258.1:0-668 GCF_018294505.1 Triticum aestivum
TAGTACAAATAATTTTACACTTGAGTTGAACTAGCTCTATAAGCTTGTACAAATAATTTTAGACTAGAGTTGAACTAGCTCTATAAGCTAGTTCAAATTATTTTACACTAGAGTTGACTAGCTCAATATCCTTGCACAAATAATTTTACACTAGAGTTGAACTAGCTCTATAAGCTTGTACAAATAATTTTAGACTAGAGTTGAACTAGCTCTATAACTAGTTCAAATAATTTTACACTAGAGTTGAACTAGCACTATAAGCTAGGTCAAATAATTTCACACTAGAGTTGAACTAGCTCTATAAGATAGTTCAAATAATTTTACACTGGAGTTGAACTAGCTCTATAGCCTAGTAGAAATAATTTAACACTAGAGTTGAACTAGCTCTATAAGCTAGTTCAAATACTCTTAAAATGGAGTTGAACTAGCTCTATAGCCCAGTGCAAGTAATTTTACACTAGAGTTGAACTAGCTTTATAGCCTAGTACAAATAATTTTACACTAGAGTTGAACTAGCTCTGTAAGCTAGTTCAAATACTCTTAAAATGGAGTTGAACTAGCTCTATAGCCTAGTACAAGTAATTTTACACTAGAGTTGAGCTAGCTCTATAAGCTTGTACAAATAATTTTACACTAGAGTTGAACTAGCTCTAGAAGTTAGTTCAAAT
>NW_025309259.1:0-667 GCF_018294505.1 Triticum aestivum
GGCGTCGGGGCAGCGGACGGCGTCGATCTGGGCAGCCTGGCGGCGTCGATGAGCTCGGCGTCGTCGGGCGGGCCGGGGAGCAATTGGCGATAAGTTCGTCAAATTTTCCTAAGTGCTACTTATATACCCAGGCCTTTGGTCCCGGTTCATAGCAGCAACCGGGACCAAAGACACCCTTTAGTCCCGGTTGGTGCCACTAACCGGGACCAAAGGCTTTGGTCCCGGTTGTTGCCACGAACCGGGACCAAAGGGTGGCATTGGTCCCGGTTCGTGCCACCAACCGGGACCAATGGCCTTGCACAGCGGCTTGGTGGTGGGAGTTTAGTCCCACCTCGCTAGTTGAGAGCATCGACTACCTGTTTATAAGCACTGCTGCCTCCTCTCTCTCGAACTCCTCTGAACTGCAGGCCTATGGGCCTAATTTGACACTGCTTTGCCTGTGGGCCTGCTGGGCCTTCTGCGGGCCTGAATCCTGGCCCAACTAGCTGGGTTTCTAGTCGTATTCAGGCCGTGGTGGCCTAGGAGGTGGCATTTTTTATTTTTTTTTCCAGTTTTTTTGTTTTCTTTGTTGCTTTATTTTTTTATTTTGTTTCTACTTACGACAAAATACTTACTCTTGCTATTTTATTTATTTTATTAAGGTTTATTTATTTTGTTTTATTATAGT
>NW_025309260.1:0-667 GCF_018294505.1 Triticum aestivum
TATGAAATCCTGATACTTTGAAAGAGATTGTCCGTTTTGTTCACGAAGTGCTTCCAGTTTGTGTCGTAACCCTCTCAACTTTCTTGCACATGCTATGTGGATGAAATGATGATACGATGCCAACTTTCAACCTTTTCAGAGTTCATTTGAAATGCTCTTATAGCTCAAAATAATTAGTAAATGCATGAAAAATAACAAATGAAGGTAGAAAGGATTTAAAAACGATGATGTGGCTTTGAATGGTGCATTTTGAACACACAAAAAGTCAGGAGTTCAAATAAGTTTTAAAAAATGAAATCCCTTTGTAACAGACGAGATTCCGTATGAAATCCTGATACTTTGAAAGAGATTGTCCGTTTTGTTCACGAAGTGCATGCAGTTTTTGTCGTAACCCTCTCAACTTTCTTGCACATGCTATGTGGATGAAATGATGATACCATGCCAACTTTCAACCTTTTCAGAGTTCATTTGAAATGCTTTAAAATTTTAGGGTCTTATAGCTCAAAATAATTAGTGTATGCATGAAAAATAACAAATGAAGTCAGAAAGGATTGAAAAATGATGATGTGTCTTTGAATGGTGCATTTTGAACACACAAAAAGTCAGGAGTTCAAATAAGTTTTAAAAAAAGAAATCCCTTTGTAACAGACGAGTTTCCGTATGAAAT
>NW_025309261.1:0-667 GCF_018294505.1 Triticum aestivum
ATGGTCTTATAGCTCAAAATAATTAGTAAATGCATGATAAATAACAAATGAAGTCAGAAAGGATTGAAAAACGATGGTGTGGCATTGAATGGTGCATTTTGAACACACAAAAAGTCAAGAGTTCAAATAAGTTTTTAAAAATGAAATCCCTTTGTAAGAGACGAGTTTCCTTATGAAACCCTGATACTTTGTAAGTGAATTTCCGTTTTGTACACGAAGTGCATCCAGTTTTTGCCGTAATCCTCTCAACTTTCTTGTACATTCTATGTGGATGAAATGATGATACCATGCCAACTTTCAACCTTTTCACAGTTCATTTGAAATGCTTTTAAATTTTATAGTCTTATAGCTCAAAGTAATTAGTAAATGCATGAAAAATAACAAATGAAGTCAGAAAGGATTGAAAAATGATGATGTGATTTTGAATGGTGCATTTTGAACACACAAGAAGTCAGGAGTTCAAATAAGTTTTAAAAAATGAAATCCCTTTGTAACAGACGAGTTTCCTTATGAAATCCTGATACTTTGAAAGAGATTGTCCGTTTTGTACACGAAGTGCATCCAGTTTTTGCCGTAACCCTCTCAACTATCTTGCACATGCTATGTGGATGAAATGATGATACCATGCCAACTTTCAACCTTTTCAGAGTTCATTTGAAATGCTTTT
>NW_025309262.1:0-667 GCF_018294505.1 Triticum aestivum
TTTGTACTATGCTATAGAGCTAGTTCAACTCTAGTGTAAAGTTATTTGAACTAGCTTATAGACCTAGTTCAACTCTACTGTAAAATTATTTGTCAAGCTTATAGAGATAGTTCAACTCAAGTGTAAAAGTATTTGAACTAGCTTATAGAACTTGTTCAATTCTAGTGTAAAATTATTTGAACTAGCTTATAGAGCTAGTTCAACTCTAGTGTAAAATTATTTGTACTGGGCTATAGAGCTAGTTCAACTCTAGTGTAAAATTATTTGAACTAGCTTATAGAGCTAGTTCAACTCTAGTGTAAAATTATTTGTACTAGACTATAGAGCTAGTCAACTCTAGTGTAAAATTATTTGTACAAGCTTAGAGAGCTAGTTCAACTCTAGTGTAAAATTATTTGAACTAGCTTATAGAGCTAGTTCAACTCTAGTGTAAACTTATTTGAACTAGCTTATAGAGCTAGTTCAACTCTAGTGTAAAATTATTTGTACTAGACTATAGAGCTAGTCAACTCTAGTGTAAAATTATTTGTACAAGCTTAGAGAGCTAGTTGAACTCTAGTGTAAAATTATTTGAACTAGCTTATAGAGCTAGTTCAACTCTAGTGTAAAATTATTTGAACTAGCTTATAGAGCTAGTTCAACTCTAGTGTAAAATTATTTGTACTAG
>NW_025309263.1:0-667 GCF_018294505.1 Triticum aestivum
TTTTTTGACTGCCCGGACCCAAAAACTGGAAACGGGTCAAAAAAAACTTCCTATAATGGCACCTGTCTCAAAACACTCAGAAACACCTAAAAATAGGATAGCCAGAAAATTTTTCGAAAAATGCGTTTTCGAAAAATTTTGGGCCTAAACGGAGCGTGGCTACCCGACTCTTTTTTGGGCCTAAACGGAGCGTGGCTACCCGAAACCTACTCCGGCAAGGAAACACGAATCGGAATCTAGATTGATCCCGAAAACAAACCTAATAAGCAAGGAACTCGGATTGGTGGTGGATATATGGTGGTGGTATATGGCAGCGGTGGTAGTATATGGATATGGATCGGTGGTGGTATATGGACACGGATTGGTGGTGGTATATGGATACGGATTCGGAGCGGTGGTGGTAGATGGCAGGGCGATGATGATGGTGCGGCGACGGCGTGACAACTTGTGAACAGAACTCGAAACTCTAAAAGACTAGACGCTAAGACCAGCAACTGAACACGACGATGCAACCGCAAATTCAACAAAGCAAATACAGAAAAGATTATGCAAGGCTCAGATTGGTTCGGATGGGATGAACTAACCCTAATTTTTTTTTTGGCTTTTTCGTGGACTATAGGTATGAAGAACAGACTCGATCTAAACTACGAAAAACTGTAAAATCTCA
>NW_025309264.1:0-667 GCF_018294505.1 Triticum aestivum
AGGGCGCTGGTAGTGCTGCTATGCCCGACGACGGTCTCTTCGACACCCGACTGCTTTAGTGACCGTGGTGAGACACGACCACATGCTTCGAACGCCTATGGTGTACTTTGACGGTCGTGGCGGCGATGCTACGATGACATCCCGACTACTTCGACGATGCTGCAACGAGCATGATGCATGCTCGAACACCCGTGGTGTGCTTCGATGGCTGTGGTGATTCTACGAGGCGTGTCCCGACGACCGCGACAATGGCGAGACGAAATCCTGAACTGCTTCAATGATGTTGCGGCGGCCGCAACGTTGGCACGATGACATGCTTCAAACACTCATGTAATAATTAGTTTGACCATTGTTTGACCACAGTTTGCCCACTGTTTGAATTTTTTTTCGAATATTTTCACTCTAGATCTTAAAAGCCCCGTAACTTTTTTCTATTAGGTTTTTGAGGATTTTGAAAATGTTTAACGGGGTTCCCCCAGTTAAATTTGGATGTAACTTTTCGAGTAGATGATTTTTCATATAAAAAACTTTTTCATCCGAGTTAGTATGCAAAAGTTATGCCCATTTTTACAAATTTCAGAGAGATTTTGCAAATAAAGTCAAAATTCACATTTGCAAATTTTCCCAACAACTAGACCACATATCACATGGGAAACTTATTTTTTTT
>NW_025309265.1:0-667 GCF_018294505.1 Triticum aestivum
CAAATCGGTAAATGACTGAAAACAGCACATGATGTCAGAACGTGTTGGAAATTGATGACGTCGCTTTGAATGATGCATACTGAACGCAAAACTAGGCTGGAGGTCAAATAAGTTTAAAAAACTTTGAAGTGCCCGTGTAACAGATGAGTTCTCGTCCGAAACCAGATACTCCGAAAGAGATTGTCCAGTTTGTACCCGAGGTGCGTCCAGTTTTTGCCGTGACCCTCTCTACTCTTTTGCACATGCTATGCGGGCGAAATAATGATACCATGCCAAGTTCCAACATATTCAGAGTTCATTTTGTAGTGATTTTCAATTTCACCGTCATTCAGCTCTCTAAACAAATCGGTAAATGACTGAAAAACAGCAAATGATGTCAGCACGTGTTGGAAATTGATGACGTTGCTTTGAGTGATGCATACTAAACGCAAAAATAGGCTGGAGTTCAAATAAGTTTAAAAAACATCGAAGTGCCCGTGTAACAGATGAGTTCTCGTCCGAAACCCTGATAGTCCGAAAGAGATTGTCCAGTTTGTACACGAGGTGCGTCCAATTTTCGCCGTGACCCTCTCTACCCTTTTGCACATGCTATGCGGGCGAAATGATGATACCATGCCAACTTCCAACATTTTAAGAGTTCATTTTGTAGTGATTTTCAATTTCACCG
>NW_025309266.1:0-667 GCF_018294505.1 Triticum aestivum
CATCTGTTTACAAAGGGACATTTTTTGAACTTATTTGAACTCCAGACTTTTTGTGTGTTCAAAATGAACCATTCAAAACCACATCATCAATTTTCAACCCTTTCTGACTTCATTTGTTTTTTTATGCATTTACTAATTTTTTTAGCCATATGACCCTAAAATTGAAAAGCACTTCAGATGAACTCTGAAGAGGTTGAAAATTGGAATGGCATCATCATTTCCCCCACATAGCATGTGCTAAAAAGTTAAGAGGGTTACGGAGAAAACTGGATGCACTTCGTGTGCAAAAGGGATAATCTCTTTCGAAGTATTAGGGTTTCAGACGAAAACTCATCTGTTACAAAGGGATTTCATTTTTTGAACTTATTTGAACTCCAGACTTTTTGTGTGTTCAAAATGAACCATTCGAAGCCACATCATCAATGTTCAACCCATTCTGACTTCATCTGTTATTGTTCATGCATTTACTAATTTTTTTGAGCTAAATGACCCTGAAATTGAAAAGCTCTTCAGGTGAACTCTGAAGAGGTTGAAAATTGGCATGGTATCATCATTTCACCCACATAGCATGTGCTAAAAAGTTGAGAGTGTTATGACAAAAACTGGGTGTACTTCGTGTACAAAACGGACAATCTGTTTCGAAGTATTAGGGTTTCAGACGAAAACT
>NW_025309267.1:0-667 GCF_018294505.1 Triticum aestivum
AAAACTTATTTGAACTCCTGTCTTTTTGTGTGTTCAAAATGCACCATTCAAAGCCACATCATCATTTTTCAATCCTTTCTGACTTCATTGGTTATTTTTCATGCATTTACTAATTATTTTGAGCTATAAGACCCTAAAATTGAAAAGCATTTCAAATGAACTCTGAAAAGGTTGAAAGTTGGCATGATATCATCATTTCATCCACATAGCATGTGCAAGAAAGTTGAGAGGGTTACGGCAAAAACTGGATGCACTTCGTGTACAAAACGGACAATCTCTTTCAAAGTATCAGGATTTCATTCGGAAACTCGTCTGCTACAAAGGGATTTCATTTTTTTAAAACTTATTTGAACTGCTGACTTTTTGTGTGTTCAAAATGCACCATTCAAAGCCACATCATCATTTTTCAATCCTTTCTGACTTCATTGGTTATTTTTCATGCATTTACTAATTATTTTGAGCTATAAGACCCTAAAATTGAAAAGCATTTCAAATGAACTCTGAAAAGGTTGAAAGTTGGCATGATATCATCATTTCATCCACATAGCATGTGCAAGAAAGTTGAGAGGGTTACGGCAAAAACTGGATGCACTTCGTGTACAAAACGGACAATCTCTTTCAAAGTATCGGGATTTCATCCGGAAACTCGTCTGTTACAAAGGGATTT
>NW_025309268.1:0-667 GCF_018294505.1 Triticum aestivum
AAAACAAAAAAAGTGTTTTCAAATTTGAAAACTAATGGCATTAACAGAAAGTTTATAATTTTCCTAAAACTAAAAGCAAAAACAATTAAAAAATAAAGCAAAAAACAAAAGAAAATAAATAATGCAGAAAACAGAAGAAAAAAACTGGAAAAATAAATAAATAAAGCAACAATAAGAAAAGAAAACAAAAAAACAAAAAAATGCCTCCTACTGGGCCCCCACGGCCTAAATACGACTAGAAACACTACTATGGGCCAGGATTCAGGCCCGCAGTAGGCCCAGAAGGCCCATCCGGCAAAACAACAGCAAGTAGGCCCGAAAGCCTGCGGTGGAGAGGAGCTCGAGAGGGGTGCGGCAGTGGGGCTTATAAACCACTGCGCGCCCCTCTCAACTAGCGAGGTGGGACTAAACTTTGGCCCCGAGGCGGGCAGCACAGGGGCCTTTGGTCCCGGTTGGTGGCACCAACCGGGACTAAAGGGGGGGCATTAGTCTCGGTTGGTGCCACTAACCGGGACCAAAGGCCGCCGGTTCCCGCCCTTTGGGCTGCCGAAAAAGAGGCCTTTGGTCCCGGTTGGTGGCACCAACCGGGACTAAAGGAGGCATTAGTCTCGGTTTATGCCACGAACCGGGACCAATGCTCTTGCTATATATACAACACTTAGCAGTT
>NW_025309269.1:0-667 GCF_018294505.1 Triticum aestivum
TTTTTTGCCGTTTTCATGGGCTATAACACCTTGTTTTGTGGTCCGGGGACGATTTCGATGGCAGTGATCCTTGGTAGACGGCTATTTTGATGTCGTGAAAATTCGTAGTTTCGAGCATTTCTCGTTGTTTTTGTAGGCTATAACACACTGTTTTGGGGTCGGGGTCGGTTTTCATCTCCCTTAACCCCTGGTACATGGCTATTTGGATGTCGTCAAAACTCGTCATTTCGAGCATTTTTTGCCGTTTTCGTGGGCTATAACACCCTGTTTTGTGGTCCGGGGATGATTTCGATGGCTCGTGACCACAAGTACACAACTATTTGGACATCATCAAAACTCGTCGTTTCGAGCATATCTGGCCGCTTTCGTGGACTATAACACACTTTTTTGGGGTCAGGGGACGATTTCGATGGCTCGTGACCCCCGGTAGACGGCTATTTTGACGTCGTCAAAACTCGTCGTTTCGAGCATTTCTGGCCGTTTTCGTAAGGTATAACACACTGTTTTGGGGTCCAGGGATGGTTTTCATGTCCTATGACCCCCGATACACGGCTATTTGGACGTCATCAAAACTCATCGTTTCGAGCATTTCTGGTCGTTCTCGTAGGCTATAACACACTTTTTTGGGGTCCGGGTCGATTTCGATGGCCCGTGACCCCCGATACAC
>NW_025309270.1:0-667 GCF_018294505.1 Triticum aestivum
GGGAAGAGGAGGGGCGCGCCGCCCCGGCCACCTCCCGGGGAGGCGGCGCAGGGGCGGGAACGGGATGGGGAGGGGGAAGAGGGGGGCGGGGAGGGCCGGGGCGCGCGAGCCGGCGGCCGGCGGCGGTGGGAGGGGGCTAGGGCGTCGCCGCCGACGGCGGCGGAACCCTAGTGGGAGGGAGCGGACGGGAGCCCACTGTTGTTCTTTGTACTGCCATGATTGAAGATGAATAGATTGAAAGTTTTTTAAAAAAAATGTGCAAACTTTTCTAGGTAAGGGAGTATATATATTAAAAAATTCAATTCTCTTCCTCTCATTTAATAATTTAAATTTAATGAAATGATTAAAAATCTCTTACTCTGAGAAGCCGGGCCAAATACAATACGGACCATGTCTGAGTTTCGTCTCTTTTTTTTAAGAATCCTGAGTTTCGTCTGCTAGCTTTTTTTTTAGCAAAAACTGCTAGGCTTTAGTATTGATCAAAGTTGCTAGCTTTTATTTCTGTGGAAATGCTTTAAGCTCCCTCGAAGCCCAAACAAACTCAGGATTGTATTCGGCCCGTGTGTACCGACGCAACCCTCCCATCCCCCAAACCCCCCGTTCCATCAGCTGCTTCCCAATCCCTCAAAAAAAAAAAAATCAGCTGCTTCCCAGTCGCAGCGCCGCC
>NW_025309271.1:0-667 GCF_018294505.1 Triticum aestivum
AGTCTTGGGGTATTTACAACCATCAATGCAGCACCTCCCATGTGCCCCCCAGTATTAGTTGCTTGTGCGATTATGTCTTAAATAATGAAAGAAAATTATTTGTCTTGAAGTCCACTTCCTGTCCCTTGCTCCGTTTTACGTCGAATATATCAAGCGACAAAATTTGCTCTTAATGTACTACTGCAGGATCTGGATATCTCTCAAAATTTAGTACTTTCTGGTGTTGATCTCAAGTGCTGGCTCCTACAGCATTGCATTTCACCAAGTGAAATGCTACATTTTTACTCCTAACCCATTCTCTCTTTCTTAGTGTTTTTGATATGCAGGTTGGAAGAAAAGAAGAAGATCTAGAGAAGATCTTAGTAATAAGATAGCTTTTAGGAAAATAGATATTTAGTTTTAGGTCGTTTCCTGTAATTTAAGATATGGAGTGCCTGTCTTCAGTTTTTGTTTTGAATTTGTGAAACTTGGTACCTATTGATGAAACTGTGTATATGCATGGATGAAACTTGGTACTATTGGTAACATGTGTTGGATATGCTATTGGATATGGAGTGCTTGTCTGTGAACATGAATTGATATAAGAAGAAACATAATTAATA
Organism: Triticum aestivum; assembly: GCF_018294505.1. NCBI lineage: Eukaryota > Viridiplantae > Streptophyta > Magnoliopsida > Poales > Poaceae > Triticum > Triticum aestivum. The sequence continues at coordinate 603 of NW_025309271.1, forward strand.
CATATTTGGTCTCTTTGCCATCTGCCAGCAGACGGCAAAGTACCCTTTGTTGTGCTCGTTCAGCC
>NW_025309272.1:0-667 GCF_018294505.1 Triticum aestivum
TGTGGCTTTGAATGGTGCATTTTGAACACACAAAAAGTCAGGAGTTGAAATAAGTTTAAAAAATGAAATCCCTTTGTAACAGACGAGTTTCTGGATGAAATCCTGATACTTTGAAAGAGATTGTCCGTTTTGTACACGAAGTGCATCCAGTTTTTGCCGTAACCCTCTCAACTTTCTTGCACATGCTATGTGGATGAAATGATGATATCATGCCAACTTTCAACCTTTTCAGAGTTCATTTGAAATACTTTTCAATTTTAGGGTCTTATAGCTCAAAATAATTAGTAAATGCATGAAAAATAACAAATGAAGTAAGATAGGATTGAAAAATGATGATGTGGCTTTGAATGGTGCATTTTGAACACACAAAAAGTCAGGAGTTCAAATAAGTTTTAAAAAATGAAATCCCTTTGTCATAGACGAGTTTCCGGATAAAATCCTGATACTTTGAAAGAGATTGTCCGTTTTGTACACGAAGTGCATCCAGTTTTTGCCGTAACCCTCTCAAGTTTCTTGCACATGCTATGTGGATGAAATGATGATATCATGCCAACTTTCAACCTTTTCAGAGTTCATTTGAAATGCTTTTCAATTTTAGGGTCTTATAGCTCAAAATAATTAGTAAATGCATGAAAAATAACAAATGAAGTCAGAAAGGATTGAAAAA
>NW_025309273.1:0-667 GCF_018294505.1 Triticum aestivum
GCCAAGCCTGCCTAGCAAGGAGAACTTGGTCAAAAAAATTAGGACACGTCTAGCTAGCGCCTAAGCGCTTGCTAGTCATTTCGAGTGCCCACTGTCCCAATCTCCCGAGTCCCCTTACGTAAAAGGAAGTTTGACAATATAGTTTTCTTTTTAATTTTTATTTCTTAAAAAGCTATAACTTTTGAACCAAACATCGAAATTAAGATCCGCTTTCACCGCTGAAATCCTTGCGATGTGCTTTTTGAAACTAGATCCCGCATGGATATGTTTTGACAAACTTTTTTTGTGCAATTTTATTCCCGTTTTGTGCAACTGACTAGCCGTCGATGTGCAACTACCTGACAGGAATGTGCAACTTTTTTTTACACCATAGACGTGTAATTTTCCTCTATGGTACCTCCACCCCCAAACTGCCGCCCCCTTCCAGTGAGATGTGCAACTTAGTTTGTTGCCCAGGCCATGCAGTTTTAGTGGCACCACCCCATACTACTCTAACTGCCTAGTAGTCGCCGCACGTGAACAGCCCCCACAACCGCGTTTGAAGGACTATCCTATAAAAATGTCCCAACTCAACGGCCACGCATGTGCGACTATGCACACAAAAGTGTACAACTCCGTGGTCGGACGTGGGCACCTCACATAGCAATTCATGTGCGACTGTGCGAAC
>NW_025309274.1:0-667 GCF_018294505.1 Triticum aestivum
ATACTCCATTGTCACCTCAAGTATCCGTGGGCACGATTATACGATATGCATCACACAATCTTAGATTCATCTATTCAACCAACACAAAGTACTTCAAAGAGTGCCCCAAAGTTTCTACCAGAGAGTCAAGAACGTGTGCCAACCCCTATGCATAGGTTCATGGGTGGAACCCGCAAGTTGGTCACGAAAACATACATCAAGAGGCACATGATATCCCATTGTCACCACAAATAAGCACGGCAAGACATACATCAAGTGTTCTCATAAGAGACTCAATCCGATAAGATAACTTCAAAGGGGAAAACTCAATTCATCACAAGAGCGTAGAGGGGGAGAAACATCATAAGATCCAACTATAATAGCAAATCTCGGGATACATCAAGATCGTGCCATAGAGGGAACACGACAGAGAACACGAGAGAGAGAGATCAAACACATAGCTACTGGTACATACCCTCAGGCTCGACGTTGAACTACTCCCTCCTCGTCATGGAGAGCGCCGAGATGATGAAGCTGGCCATCGGTGATGGGTTCCCCCTCCGGTAGGGTGTCGGAACGGGCTCCCGAGAGGTTTTTGGTGGCTATAGAGGCTTGCGGCGGCGGAACTCCCGATCTATCTTCATATTCGATGGTTTTAGGGTACGTAGGCTTATATAGGCGAAAGAAG
>NW_025309275.1:0-667 GCF_018294505.1 Triticum aestivum
AACTTCCGTGTGCAGCCACAAGCTATTATGGGCTCTAGCATAGTTGAGTAGGTTACATGATCTCTTGAAGAGGTGGGCTAGCAGATGTAGGGGAAAGTAGGTGTACCGGTCCATCCAGAGTAAAGAGTGATTGTTTCTGAAAGACTGTGTCTCGGTCATCCGTTTCTCAAACACCATGCAGTGCGAGAAATAAAACGGAGGCGATCGAGTCTTGTGGGGAAAAGTGCGCAAACCTCTGCAGAGTGTACAAACTAATCATGGTTAGCCGTGTCCCCGGTTATGGACAACTTGAGTATCTAGTACCTGGATTATCATTTGAATCTCATCACCATGTTACTTTTAATTAATTTTGTGGGTTAATGGTGACACTTAATTGGGATTGAGTTGGAGGTACCTTATCAATGTTTAACAACCACCATGATAGTTAAATAAAGTTTATTCCTTTGAAGTAGGGAAAAATTGGCTTTTCGCTTAAAACTGAACCATAGAGCTTTCCACCAGCCATATATGCATGTAGTATAGTATTATTATTGTTCATTATTTTCTATGTGTTACATTGCCAGCATATTCTATGTGCTGACCCGTTTTTGGGCTGCAACGTTTCATGTTGCAGACTTTTCAGACGACGAGTAAGGTGCCTTAGGTCGTGGTCTTATACTCAGTGATG
>NW_025309276.1:0-667 GCF_018294505.1 Triticum aestivum
GGGGGGGGCTTGCCTGGTTGCTCTGGTAAGAGAGAGGGGTCGTCAACTCCGTAGTCGAACTGGTCAGCAGCAGCGTCGGTCTCGTAGTCTACCGGAGGGAAGAGGGGGAAGAAATAATGAATACAGAGCAAACAAAGCATCACAAAATATAACAAGGCAATACGCGGTGTTCGGTGTGCCCTAACGCGGTAGTAGGTGATACCGGTGAAGGGGGGGAAAACATCCGGGAAAGTATTCCCGGGGTTCCGTGTTTTCGGGCAGAGGAGCCGGAGGGGGAAAGTTGCGGGTTCGATAGGTTAGGGGGGTGTGGCGGACGAACGGGTTGCGTATCCGGATTCGTCTCGTCGTTCTGAGCAACTTTCATGTTGAAAATATTTTAATCCGAGTTACGGATTAAAAGATATGATTTTCTAAAGATTATATTAATTTCTGGAATTTAATTAATTAACTATTTAATTCGAAAATGAATTTATGACGTCAGCATGATGTCATGCTGACGTCAGCAGTCAACAGGGTTGACTTGGTCAACCTGACAGGTGGGTCCCGTTCGTCATACACTGTTAACTAATTAACCTAATTAAGTTTAATTAACAGTAGTTAATTAGGTTAATTAGTTATTAGGTTAATTAACCAGGATTAATTAGATTAATTATTTACTTAATTAATT
>NW_025309277.1:0-667 GCF_018294505.1 Triticum aestivum
CGTACTCCGTGACGCTTGCTTCTCACCAGAGGCATTTGATGCCTTCAATTCTGGAGACGCATACCTCTATGCTGCTCAAAATGGTCTAGCCAGAGCCACGGACCAGTATGTAAGGGATGTACGGGTAAGCAAATCTGACGACTATATGTATCAGTAGCCCCTGAGACTTGAAACAGTTGACGCAACTGATTTAAGGATCATTATTTGTGCAGGTTCTTACAGAGAAGAATTCCCAACTATCTCAAGAGCTGGACGAGTGCAAGGCCCAGCTGTAAGCCGTTGTTGCCGCATTGAAGGAGTCCAAGAAGGGTCCCCTTGGTAACTCTTTTGTCTATTGCAAAGAATATCAGTACCAGGTAGTATGCGGCGTATATGCACACCTAACAATAGATGTTGCAGGTGGCCCTGGAGTGAATCCGGAGGCCGTGGAGGCGGATACGGCACGTGATGATCGACAGCGAAGTGCTGGCGAGCTCGTGCTGACGCGAGTCAGGCAGGAGAAAAATGATCTCCAAGATGCCAATATCCGGCTGGGCGTGGAACTGAAGGATGTCCGAGCCCATCTTGCGGACTCCGTGAAGGAGAATAAACGGCTTCAGCGCGGCATTTTTAGTAAGTGCTTGAACAAACTTTTTAAAGGAGTTCGGCGAAGAAGCCTGCTAATAGC
>NW_025309278.1:0-667 GCF_018294505.1 Triticum aestivum
GTGCTCATAGGGGTAGGGTGTGCGTATGTGTGTTCATAGAGGTGAGTGTATGCGCGTGTATGAGAGCTTGTGTCTGTACTGATGTTCAAAAAAAAGACACATTTGTAGGACCCACAAGCTGTGTGAGACCCATGAAAGACGTAGCCGGCCGGTTGGCTGGCAGTGTTTTTCTAAGACTGCACTCCCTCCAATAGGGTTTATAAGTTGAACTAGAAGAACATGCCTTATATTGAAAACAAAAATATTTTTAGATTCATTTTCAAAAGAAGTTTTTAATCGTATTTTTTGGCATATTGTACTTGTTATTTATTCATTTATTTGACGGAATATTTACATTTTATTAGTCAAAGTTGGAAACCTAAAAACCCTTATCCGACTTATAAACCCAACCGGACGGAGTACTGTAATTTGCACTGGGCGAAATAATGAGGTACTACCTCTATAAGACGTTTTTACAGTTTAACTGAAATTAAGATACAAAGAGAGTTTCGGCAAAAGAACAAGAAGATACGTACAAAGAGAGTTGATTGTAGGTGTATATAGTGGATGATCAAAATACCCTATTACCCCAAACCAGGACATGTATCTTTGGTTAATGGCCCAACTAGCCCCACCAAAATTTTGGTATGACGAATCAACCTGTGGTTGGATGGGTAGGAGGACGATG
>NW_025309279.1:0-667 GCF_018294505.1 Triticum aestivum
CATGTATATCACATATACCTTTGGTGTTGCCGGCCTTCTTGTCTGCTAAGTACTTGGGCCAGTTCCGCTTTTAGTGTCCGCTTCCCTTGCAATAAAAGCACTCAGTCTCAGGTTTGGGTCCATGCTTTGGATTCTTCCCGGCAACTGGCTTACCGGGCGCGGCAACTCCCTTGACGTCCTTCTTGAAGTTCTTCTTACCCTTGCCTTTCTTGAAACTAGTGGTTTTATTGACCATCAACACTTGATGTTCCTTTTTGATTTCTACTTCCGCTGATTTCAGCATTGAAAATACCTCAGGAATAGTTTTCACCATCCCCTGCATATTGTAGTTCCTCACAAAGCTCTTGTAGCTAGGTGGAGCGACTGAAGGATTCTCAATGACCGCCTCATTCGGGAGGTTAATGTCCAGCTGCGACAAGCGGTTGTGCAACCCAGACATTTTGAGTATGTGCTCACTGACATAACTATTTTCCACCATCTTACAACTGTAGAACTTGTCAGAGACTTCATATCTCTTGACCCGGGCATGAACTTGGGAAACCATTTTCAGCTCTTCGAACATCTCATATGCTCCGTGTTGCTCAAAACGCTTTTGGAGCCCCGGTTCTAAGCTGTAAAGCATGCCGCACAGAATGAGGGAGTAGTCATCAACACGCGACTGCCAGGC
>NW_025309280.1:0-667 GCF_018294505.1 Triticum aestivum
GTGCCAGCGGCGGCGCCGTCCGTGAGGGGGGGCACACCCCGGACACACGTGCCGGGCGTTTGCAACCGCCACAACACTTCCAGACTTGTGAGAGGCCGCGTACGCAAGATTTGGCGGCATGCTAGCCCCCGGAGGCCGCCGGCCACAGCAGTAGACGCGCGAAGGGCAATCCGCGTAGAGGGAATTTTTTGGATACTTCTCCATCACCAAAAATTATTAAAAAATACCATCGTTTCTATAGCACATGTGCCCGCGTCGTGCAAAAAAACTCATTATTTTATCGTGCTCCGAGTATTTAGTAATATTGACGCCGCATCGTTACCGCAGAACGTCTACTACCATGTCATCGCCGTCCGTGAGGGGGGGTTACGCCCCGGAGACGCGTCCCGCCTCTTCGGACATGCCACCACACCACCCCGCATGTATGAGGGACCGGTGCGACGCTCCGGTGGCATTGCTACCCCCAGTGCCCCCGTCCCGCCTAACCCTGTAGCGTTTGACCACGGGATCTAGCCCTTTGACTTTGCACGGGCGGGCTTTAACCAGTGGACCTCCCCACCCGGTTGTGTTAGGTCAGCCCATAGGAACACTTTGGAGCAACATCCAGGCCAGACCCACAGCAAGATCCCCTCCGTGTAGACCCCACGCGTCCGTTTCCCCCCTCCAG
>NW_025309281.1:0-667 GCF_018294505.1 Triticum aestivum
GGCGAAGGAGGCGATACGCCAGGCGGGACTCATGATGGAGCAGCTGAAGACCATCCGGGATGCGAGTCAAGCAGCCTATGACGCCAGCTCTGCCCTCCAAAGCAATGTCCAGGTCAGTCGACTGCTGTTTGTTCTGTTGGATACGCTCCCAAAAACTTTTCTTTTCCGGGATTTATATTGGTTACCCACTGGGAGTGTTGAATAAACTCCGTGTTAGCGGGGGCACGCTGAGTGCACCCGCTGGGTGTAGTCCCCAAGGCTAGGGTCGACTGCTGGCAGTCGGCCTTAGGCTTTATAATGTCGATCTTTCTATCAGTCGACTGGTCGACTGGATTTCGCAAACCGGTGGGGGCACGCTGAGTGCACCCACTGGGTGTAGTCCCCGAGACTGTGGTCGACTGCTTGCAGTTGATCACAGTCTTAGATAATGCGTCTCGCACACTGTTTTTTTTTTTTTTTTGAGGTCGACTGGTCGGCTTTGTCTTCAACAGGATTAGTGGGGGCACGCTGAGTGCACCCACTGGGTGTAGTCCCCGAGACTACGGTCGAATGCTTGTATTCGGCTGTAGTCTTAGAAACTTGTGTTTTTCCCTTTTTCACTCGGAAGTGAATTATTTTTGACGTTTAGTCGATTGGTTCTTCGCAGAACTCCTGTGATCTTGTGGCT
>NW_025309282.1:0-667 GCF_018294505.1 Triticum aestivum
TCTTCTGTTTTTTTCTTATGTTTTTCTTCTGTTTGTTTTTTTCTTCTGTTTTTCGTTTTTTCTTCTTTTTTTTTTCTTCCTTTTTCCTTCTTTCTTCTTCTTCCTTTTTCCTTTTAAAATCAGAAAAATAAAACTAATTCATTTTAAAATCTTAAAAATACAATTATATATCAAAAAATCAGAAAAATAAAAATAATTCATTTTAAAATCCCTTGAAGGTTTCACAAAAGGTTTGATACATCATTCAGTTCATCGACCAAATACAAAGTTTGGTACAATAAATTATTACACATCAATTCTTCCCTTGTGTCCCTGCTTGCTTACGATTGTGCCGTATCCATGGAGCATCCTCATCATTTAACTTAATGCTTGGGTCAGTGTTCACTTTGAAGGGCGGAATTTCACCAAACATATTATAATCTTCTGACATGTCTGTCTTGTCCTCCACTCCCACGATGTTTCTTTTCCCTAAAAGAACAATGTGGCGCTTTGGATCATCGCATGATGTACTGATCGTTTTCTTATCTTTCCGTTTCCTCGGTTTGCTACTCATGTCCTTCAAATAAAAAACCTGAGCGACATCTTTGGCAAGGACGAATGGTTCGTCAAGGTAACCAAGATTGTTGAAATCCACCATTGTCATTCCGTATTGCTCGTCCACCTTTAC
>NW_025309283.1:0-667 GCF_018294505.1 Triticum aestivum
GGTTGGTGGCACCAACCGGGACCAAAGGCCTCTTGCTGCCCGCGTCGCGGCCAAAAGTTTAGTCCCACCTCGCTAGTTGAGAGGGGCCCAGAGTGGTTTATAAGCCCCGCTGCGGCTGCTGTCTCGAACTCCTCTCTATAGCAGGCTTCTGGGCCTAACTTTGGCGTGCTGCCCGTTGAGCCCTCTAGCCCTTCTGGGCCTGTATTTGCAAACCCGAGGGTTGGAGGGCCCAACGGGCAGCGCCCCAACAATTTTTTTTGCTGTCCGCATCGCGGCCAAAAGTTCAGTCCCACCTCACTAGCCGAGGGGCGCCCGCACCAGTTTAAATGCCGCGGCGCGGCTGCTGTTTCGAACTCATCTCTATAGCAGGCTTCTGGGCCTAACTTTGGCGCGCTGCCCGTTTAGCCTCCTAGCCCTTCTGGGCCTGTATTTGCAAACCTGAGGGTTGGAAGGCTAAGCGGGCAGCGCCCCAACAATTTTTTTTGCTGTATTTAGTTTTTTTGTTTTCTTTTTTGCTTTATTTATTTTGTTTTGTTTCTACTTACAACAAAAAACTTATTTATTTTATTTTATTTTGTTTCTAATTAATTATTTATTTTACTTTATGATAATTCTTTTTGCTATTAAAGTTTCTATCAAAAAAGTTCTTTATGAATTTTTTTTTGCT
>NW_025309284.1:0-667 GCF_018294505.1 Triticum aestivum
CCCAGGGTGCGTTTACGTGATGGTCATCAACACTCACATTTTTGGCCAATTCTGGCCCGTTTCGTGGACTATCACTCACCATTTTGGGGTCCAAGAGCGATTTCCACGATTGACGATCCCTGGGTGCGTTTACGTGTCCATCGTCAACACTCACAGTTTTGGCCAATTCTGACCCGTTTCGTGGACTATCAATCACCGTTTTGGGGTCCTGAAACGATTTCCATAGTTGTTGAACCCTAAGGTGCGCTTACGTGTCGGTCATCAACACTCTTAGTTTTGGCCGATTCTGGCCCGTTTGGTGGACTATTACTCACTGTTTTGGGGTCCCGGATTGATTTCCACGATTAACGAACCCCGGGGTGCGTTTACGTGTCGGTCATCAACACTCGAAGTTTTTGTTGATTCTGGTCCGTTTCGTGCACTACTACTTACCTTTTTGGGGTCCCAGAGGGGTTTCCACGATTGACGATCCCTGGGGTGCGTTTACGTGTCCGTCGTCAACACTCACTGCTTTGGCCAATTCTGACCCGTTTCGTGGACTATTACTCACAGTTTAGGGGCCCCGAAATGATTTCCATAGTTGTTGAACCCCAAGGTGCGCTTACGTGTCGGTCATCAACAATCGCAGTTCCGGCCGATTCTGGTCCGTTTCGTGGACTATTGCACA
>NW_025309285.1:0-667 GCF_018294505.1 Triticum aestivum
TTGAAACTTGGCATGGTATCATCATTTCACCCGCATAGCATGTGCAAAAGACTAGAGAGGGTCACGGCAAAAACTGGACGAACTTCGTGTACAAACTGGACAAACTCTTTCGGAGTATCAGAGTTTTGGACGAGAACTCATTTGATACACAGGCACTTCAATGTTTTTTAAACTTATTTGAACTCTAAACTTCTTTTGTGTTCAGTATGCAACATTGAAAGTGACGTCATCAATTTCCAACATGTTCTAACATCATTTGTTGTTTTTCGGTCATTTACGTAATTGTTTAGAGAGCTAAATGACCGTGAAATTGAAAATCACTACAAAATGAATTCTGAAAATGTTGAAACTTGGCATGGTATCATCATTTCATCCGCATAGCATGTGCAAAAGAGTAGAGAGGGTCACGGCAAAAACTTGATGCACGTCATGTACAAATTGGACAAACTCTTTCAGAGTATCAGGGTTTCGGACGAGAACTCATCTGTTACACGGGCACTTCAATGTTTTTTAAACTTATTTGAACTCCGGACTTCTTTTGTGTTCAGTATGCAGCATTCAAAGCGACGTCATCAATTTCCAACATGTTCTAACATCACTTGTTTTTTCGGTCATTTACCTAATTGTTTAGAGAGCTAAATGACCATGAAATTTAAAATCACTACAA
>NW_025309286.1:0-667 GCF_018294505.1 Triticum aestivum
AGAGGTGTTGCAGGGGAGGAGGGAGGCGCCAAAGGCTGTAGTGTGCTGCCCTCCCTCCCCCCCCTTTATATAGGCCCCCAAGGGGGGGTGCGCAGCCCTTGGAGATGGGATCTCCAAGGGGGGGGGGGGCGGCGGCCAAGGGGGGGAAGGGGTTGCCTTGCCCCCCAAGGCAAGGGGGAACTCCCCCCCTAGGGTTCCCAACCCTAGCCGCATGGGGGGAGGCCCAAAGTGGCGCCCCAGCCCATTAGGGGCTGGTTCCCCTCCACTTTCAGCCCACGGGGCCCTCCGGGACAGGTGGCCCCACCCGGTGGACCCCCGGGACCCTTCCGATGGTCCCGGTACAATACCGATAACCCCCGAAACTTTCCCGGTGGCCAAAACTGGACTTCCTATATATAATTCTTCACCTCCGGACCATTCCGGAACCTCTCGTGACGTCCGGGATCTCATCCGGGACTCCGAACAACTTTCGGGTTTCCGCATACATATATCTCTACAACCCTAGCGTCACCGGACCTTAAGTGTGTAGACCCTACGGGTTCGGGAGACATGCAGACATGACCGAGACGCCTCTCCGGTCAATAACCAACAGCGGGATCTGGATACCCATGTTGGCTCCCACATGTTCCACGATGATATCATCGGGTGAACCACGGTGTCGAGGATT
>NW_025309287.1:0-667 GCF_018294505.1 Triticum aestivum
GCACTGTTTTGGGGTTGGAGAGTGATTTCCACGATTAACAACCCCTGGGATGCGTTTACGTCTCGGTCATCAACGGTGGCAGTTTTGGCCTATTCTGGCCCGTCTCATGGACTATTACTCACTGTTTTTGGGTCCCGGAGTAATTTCCACGATTAACAAACCCTGGGATGAGTTTACGTGTCGGTCATCAATACTGCTAGTTTTGTCCGTTTCTGGCCCGTTTCATCGACTATTACTCACTGTTTTGGGGTCCCAGAGTGATTTCCACGATTAACAAACCCTATGATGCGTTTACGTGTTGGTCATCAACACTCGCAGTTTTGGCCGATTCTGGCCCATTTCTTGGATTATTACTCACCCTTTTGGGGTCCCGAAGCGATTTCCACAGTTAATCAACCCAAGGGTGTGCTTACATGTCGGTCATCAATACTGGCAGTTTTGGCCGATTCTGGCCCGTTTCATGGACTATTACTCATAGTTTTGGGGTCCCAGAGTGATTAGCACGATTAACAAACCCTAGGATGCGTCTACGTGTCGGTGACCAACACTGGCAGTTTTGGCCGATTCTGGCCCGTTTCATGGACTATTACTCACTGTTTGGGGGTCCCGGAGTGATTTCCACGATTAACAAACCCTGTGATGCGTTTATGTGTTGGTCATCAACACT
>NW_025309288.1:0-667 GCF_018294505.1 Triticum aestivum
AACTTTAATAGCAAAAAGAATTATCATAAAGTAAAATAAATAAATAATTAGAAACAAAATAAAATAAAATAAATAAGTTTTTTGTTGTAAGTAGAAACAAAACAAAATAAATAAAGAAAAAAAGAAAACAAAAAACTAAATACAGCAAAAAAAATTGTTGGGGCGCTGCCCGCTTAGCCTTCCAACCCTCAGGTTTGCAAATACAGGCCCAGAAGGGCTAGGGGGCTAAACGGGCAGCGTGCCAAAGTTAGGCCCAGAAGCCTGCTATAGAGAGGAGTTCGAAACAGCAGCCGCGCCGCGGCATTTAAACTGGTGCGGGCGCCCCTCGGCTAGCGAGGTGGGACTAAACTTTTGGCCGCGATGCGGACAGCAAAAAAAATTGTTGGGGCGCTGCCCGCTGGGCCCTCCAACCCTCAGGTTTGCAAATACAGGCCCAGAAGGGCTAGAGGGCCAACGGGCAGCGCGCCAAAGTTAGGCCCAGAAGCCTGCTATAGAGAGGAGTTCGAGACAGCAGCCGCAGCGGGGCTTATAAACCACTCCGAGCCCCTCTCAACTAGCGAGGTGGGACTAAAATTTTGGCCGCGACGCGGGCAGCAAGAGGCCTTTGGTCCCGGTTGGTGCCACCAACCGGGACTAAAGGGGGGCCTTTGGTCCCGGTTGGTGCCAC
>NW_025309289.1:0-667 GCF_018294505.1 Triticum aestivum
CCGTAACCCTCTCAACTTTCTTGCACATGCTATGTGGATGAAATGATGATACCATGCAAACTTTCAACCTTTTCAGAGTTCATTTGAAATGCTTTTCAATTTTAGGGTCTTATAGCTCAAAATAATTAGTGAATGCATGAAAAATAACAAATGAAGTCAGAAAGGATTGAAAAATGATGATGTGGCTTTGACTGGTGCATTTTGAACACACAAAAAGACAGGAGTTCAAATTAGTTTTAAAAAATGAAATCCCTTTGTAACAGACGAGTTTGCGGATGAAATCCTGATACTTTGAAAGAGATTGTCCGTTTTGTACACGAAGTGCATCCAGTTTTTGCCGTAACCCTCTCAACTTTCTTGCACATGCTATGTGGATGAAATGATGATACCATGCCAACTTACAACCTTTTCAGAGTTCATTTGAAATGCTTTTCAATTTTAGGGTCTTATAGCTCAAAATAATTAGTAAATGCATGAAAAATAACAAATGAAGTCAGAAAGGATTGAAAAATGATGATGTGGCTTTGAATGGTGCATTTTGAACACACAAAAAGTCAGGAGTTCAAATAAGTTTTAAAAAATGAAATCCCTTTGTAACAGACGAGTTTCCGGATGAAATCCTGATAATTTGAAAGAGATTGTCCGTTTTGTACACGAAGTGCATCCA
>NW_025309290.1:0-666 GCF_018294505.1 Triticum aestivum
CAAAACCTAGCGAGTCGAAGTAACAAGCGGCACACTCCGGGTACTCTATCGCAAACAAACAAGCATACAATCAGTACTCATCTAATGCACAGGTAAAACTCGAATGAAAGATCCAACCAGAAAGTTCAACTTAAGAACTCCGGTTTGCAAAAAGAATCAACTCGGAAGAAGCAACGAAAGTCAAACGGCGAAAGAAAGAAACTTCGTTTGCTAATCTGGATCTAGGTCAAATTTTACTGTAGCAAAAACTTGTTTGAGTACGTTAAACGGAAAGAGAATTTCGAGACGAAACTCTAGGCGCTTGAATCACCTGATTCCGATAAACGAGCGAGAAGTTAAACAGATTCGAAAATTCGATCAGAAATCGAATCTGAGAAAATAACGAGAAAATCCGACGAAAAAGAAAAACGGACGAACGGTTAAAGAACGGACGTTCATTAACCGAGAAAAACCGACGAACGCGTTCGTTAAAACGAACGGTTCGGTAAACGCTCGTAAAATAATAAAACCGAAAAAAAACCGATCTAGGGTTTTTTTAAAACGAAGGGCTTTTTTTACAGAAAACCGGCAACGACGGGAACGGGCGGCGGCAGTACCTCGACGGCGGGCTCCGGCGAGGGGCTCCGGCGGCGGGGCTCGGGGCTCGGGGAGGGGGTGCGAGGGCGG
>NW_025309291.1:0-666 GCF_018294505.1 Triticum aestivum
ATCATCATTTCATCCACATAGCATGTGCAAGAAAGTTGAGAGGGTTACGGCAGAAACTGGATGCACTTCGTGTACAAAACGGACAATCTCTTTCAAAGTATGAGGATTTCATACGGTAACTCGTCTATTACAAAGGGATTTCATTTTTTAAAACTTATTTGAACTCCTGACTTTTTGTGTGTTCAAAATGCACCATTCAAAGCCACATCATCATTTTTCAATCCTTTCTGACTTCATTTGTTATTTTTCATGCATTTACTAATTATTGTGAGCTATAAGGCCCTAAAATTAAAAAGCATTTCAAATGAACTCTGAAAATGTTGAAAGTTGGCATGGTATCATCATTTCATCCACATAGCATGTGCAAGAAAGTTGAGAGGGTTACGGTAGAAACTGGATGCACTTCGTGTACAAAACGGACAATCTCTTTCAATGTATCAGGATTTCATACGGAAACCCGTCTGTTACAAAGGGATTTCATTTTTTAAAACTTATTTGAACTCCTGACTTTTTGTGTGTTCAAAATGCACCATCCAAAGCCACATCATCATTTTTCAATCCTTTCTGACTTCATTTGTTATTTTTCATGCATTTACTAATCATTTTGAGCTATAACACCCTAAAATTGAAAAGCATTTCAAATGAACTCTGAAAAGGTTGGAAGTT
>NW_025309292.1:0-666 GCF_018294505.1 Triticum aestivum
TACTGAACACAAAATAAGTCCGGAGTTCAAATAACTTTAAAAAACATTGAAGTGCCTGTGTAACAGATCAGGTCTCGTCCGAAACCCTGATACTCTGAAAGAGTTTGTCCAATTTGTACATGAAGTGCGTCCAGTTGTTGCCGTGACCCTCTCTACTCTTTCGCACATGCTATGCGGGTGAAATGATGATACCATGCCAAGTTTCAACATTTTCAGAATTCTAAACAATTAGGTAAATGACCGAAAAAACAAGTGATGTTAGAACATGTTGGAATGACGTCGCTTTGAATGCTGCATACTGAACACAAAAGAAGTCCGGAGTTCAAATAAGTTTAAAAACATTGAAGTGCCCGTGTAACAGATGAGTTCTCGTCCGAAACCCTGATACTCTAAAAGAGTTTGTCCAATTTGTACATGACGTGCGTCAAGTTTTTGCCGTGACCCTATCTACTCTTGTGCACATGCTATGCAGCTGAAATGATGATACCATGCCAAGTTTCAACATTTTCAGAATTCATTTTGTAGTGATTTTCAATTTCACGGTCATTTATCTCTCTAAACAATTAGGTAAATGACCAAAAAACAACAAATGATGTTAGAACATGTTGGAAATGCATGACGTCGCTTTCAATGTTGCATACTGAATACAAAAGAATTTTAGAGTTC